>NC_060162.1:10639750-10644606 GCF_021292245.1 Micropterus dolomieu | reverse complement strand
AATGAGGAGACATAGTTGTTTACAGACACACAAAACTTCCTATTTGACAGGTAGGATGAAAACCATTCTAGGGCAGTACCAGAGATCCCCACCCAGTGCCTCAGTCTGTCTAACATGATGTTGTGATCAATGGTGTCAAAAGCAGCGGAAAGGTCCAGGAGTACAAGGACTGAGCACATGCCTTCATCAGCAAACATTAAAAGGTCATTGGTGACTTTAAGCAGGGCAGTCTCAGTGCCGTGGTACTTCCTAAAACCAGACTGAAACTTTTCAAATAATTTGTTATTTTCCAGTACAGTGAGCAGCTGTTTGGACACAATTCTTTCTAGAATCTTTGCAATAAAAGGCAGTTTTGAAATTGGTCTAAAATTATGTGGGAGGGAGGGATCTAAACCAGGTTTCTTTAAAAGTGGGTTCACGCAAGCCGTTTTAAAATAATCAGGGACACAACCAGTAGATAGGGAGCTGTTGAAAACAGAGATCAAATGGGGCCCAACAGAATCTATTACTTTTAGTAAAAAGTTTGTAGGTATTACATCAAGTGGGCTGGAAGACACTCTCATTTGTGATACTGTTTTTAAAAGCTCAGACAAGTCGATTGGATAAAACTGGTTAAAACTCTCTTGTTGCTGGTGAGGAACCTCTGAGTAAGAGTCCACGGGGGTAATAGAGGCTCTGATTGACACCACCTTCTTGGTAAAATAAGATAAAAACAATTCACAGTCATCATTACTTCCAGCTGAGGCACAAGGAGGGGTTGGGTTTACCAGCTGATCCACAGTCTTAAACAGAAACCTGGGATTGTGTTTATGTGTAGTAATGAGTTCAGAAAAATAGTGTGTTCTCGCATCCTTAACCATGTTATTGTAGTTAATTAATAAATCCTTCAGACTGAGGTAATGGACTTGGAGACTGGATTTTTTCCATCTGCGCTCTGCTTTCCTGCATTCCCTTTTTAGGCTGCGAATGCTGTCATTTATCCAGGGTTGCTTACTAGCTTTAGACGTAGGCCTAACCTTTAGAGGAGCAGTAATATTTAGTGACGACAAGCAGATATGATATAAGTGATCGACCAGATTGTTGGTGTTGGAATCAGACAGGTGTTGGCTTTGGCTCTGAAAGAATGCGCAAAAAAGATGTTACCTTACTGGCTGAAGCAACATTTTTAAGACTAAACAACCAATTCATTAATTGAGAAAACAATCAACAGATTAATTGATGAAAAAACTGTTTGTTGCATCTCTATAGCAACAAGAGACATGTACAAACTCCTTCTACCAAACAGTACGGATTTAACAGGAAAATGTAATTACCTTGTCTCACAGTTCAATTTTATGCACAAATAAACAAACAATAAAGTAGACCATATCATAAAGTTTCCACCTAAAAAGGTAAGTATGGCCCTGATCTGCATCATCTACAATGTGCATGGAGCACTTTTTGGGGGCCATATGCTGTCTTTAGGGTGTTGCAATTGCTTCAATTCAAAGGGAGAAAAGGTAGCCCATTTGCATGTGTTTGTTAAAAAAAAAAAGATTTCTAACTTGATGAACTTTGACAACTGAATTTGGAAGAGACTGGGAGAGTCTGCCATTTAGCCAGTCTTGCACCATCCAGTCCTTTACAACAGTACTTAATCTGATTATTAGGTACAAACTGAAAGAAAGACCTGCTGAAAACCACGCAGATGCAATTATTACAATGTTATTTTATTGATAAAGCGTGAGCTGCTACATAGCTAGCTGGTTAGCTTTTGACCTTTCCCTTTTAGTTTCAATTAACTGTAAGCTAAAAGCATCAATGGTAATGTGACTGCTCCATTAGTCGAGAGCCCTTAATCCCAGGGCTGATATTTTGTGAAGCTAAAAATATATTGACACACCCAAAAGTAAAACAGCTCTCACTCTTCTGACGAAACTTTTGCTTTTCTTTTTGAGCCTGCATTGTGCATTTGGCTGCTCTACCTTACACATATTGCAGGTTTTGCAGGCTACATCTAGTTATGTGTGGCAGAAAACACACTTTTGAGTTGTTGACCCCAGAGATAGACTAAGCAAGAGAGAGACAGTGAGATAGACACAATAAGTAGAGTCCAGAAGTAGAGACAACATACAGGACATTTGTAAAACCTAATTTTTGAGGAAACACTGCAACCCTGTGACTAAAACGTGCCTTTAGCCATTGACAGCATAGAATATTCAAACACAGTAAATACAGTTTCAGTTTATTAGGTAAGTGATTCTTGACACAATCTGGGACATTTACCAGCACAATATGTCATAGCTGGAGTACACTGGAACCTAAATAAACCAAGCACCTACCAGCACCACTAAAGATTGGACAACACTGTACAAGGTACGTATGTTGAATCTGGTTCCAACAAGCAGTGTTCATTGATGCTCTAAACATGGTTCACCATCACATCTCCATTAGAGTATCTTAGAGCAGGAGTTTTCAAAGTGGGAGGCCCACAGTCTCAGACTTTGAAAACCCCTGTCTTAGAGTGTATAAATCTTTTTATTTTTCAGTGTGAGCTTGATGTGACCACATTACTTAAAACTATACCATGTTCATAGCAAGAAATACCCAGGCCAAACGAACAAAGTATCTCTCCTGGCTAAATTGGTCGTGCTTTCTGGGGAAATGGCAAATGTGTGCTATAATGTTATGTCAGAGTACTTTCAACAAACACAAAGTGGTGGTTTGCGGATTTACTTTCTTGTGGTCAATTAAGGTATAAGGCTATCATGTAAAGTTTTAAAATTGTACTTTGTAATGCATTTTGTATGTTTGGTATGTGCTTTAGTTGCACAATTATCAGACATCCCAGAATGTTTTATTTAGCATTTGCAATCTAAATAAATGTTCTTTTGGAGCTGTGACATTAGTGATACAGTGATTTCATCCAGAATAGTTTTTTGAAATGTGTGCACACATCATTTTTGAGTGCCCTTTTTGTTGTGACACATGGACCTCTGGTGGCTCCTTCATGTTATTGCGTCACATTGTTATTTCACATTTATTTGCCATTCAGTTTGTCTTGAAGCTCTGATAAATACTGCAATTTGAGATTTTACTTTGATTGTATTAATTTGGGTTTGTCTGTCTTTTTATAATAAGGCTGATAAGAATTTTACAGCATTGATCCAATGTTATTTAAAGGCTACCATCAAAGTGTCACTCATAATACAAATCATTTCTTTAAAATAAAATATTTGTTATGACTATTATTTATGTGTATGCAGAACGTTAAAGCTGAAAAGAAGATAAACACTATGAACAAGCCTGTTTACATTTCTAATCCAAAGGTTTTTGAAGTCACCACCAGAGAGCAATATTGCATTGCAAATACAAGAAAGATTTGGTGTGGGTGGAACGCTTACAGTTTACATGTTCTCCCCGTGTCTGCTTGGGTTCTCCGGCTTCCTCCCACCATCCAAAGACATGCGGCCTAGGTTGATTGGTGACCCTAAATTGTCCTTAGGTGTGAGTATGAGCGTGAGTGGTTGTTCGTCTATGTGTGGCCCTGCGATGGACTGGCGACCTGTCCAGGGTGTACCCCGCCTTTCTGGGATTGGCTCCAGCCCCCCGCAACCCTGTACGCAGGATAAGCGGTTGACGATGCATGGATGGATGGAAAGCTTACACTACTGTCTCTCAAGAAAAGATCAAGTTCAGTCCCTGAAAATTCCACTTATTGCAGTAAAAAGAATAGACTATAAATAAGAGCAAGATTAAACAACAACATTGTAATCTGTCACTCTGACTCTTTCTCACGAGTGATGATGATCTCTTTTCTCCTTTAACTTTTTTATTTGATGTATTTTTCCGATTTTAGAGATTAGACAGTTGGTCAGCAAAAGGCTGACAGAAAATGAGAGAGATGGGTCCTCCATAGGCCAACAGAGCACCTCCAACTTTAGGTTTTTATCAGACACTTTGAGTTACACTTTAGATATTAAACCTGCAGTGACTCATTTTGGCCACTTGGGTGCATCAGAAATACTGTATGATGAAAACCATAGACTGTACATAAATACCTAATTTACGTTGATACAGGGAATTTGTTAGCAAACCATTGTCTATTTACACACATCCACCAGAAATGGAGAAACATCATTCATTTGGAGTTGCATTTGCGCCAGCCTGATGATCGAACTCTGTTCAATGACCGTTTTGCTCTCTACCAACTCCAGCACTGAGGAAAATGTATGCCTCTTTAGCTGCTAAATGCTCCACTATGTTCACCAGCTACTGTTTGGTGCTGAGTAGCCAGTGTACAATGGGTTTTTGGAGCTTTTTTGAAAAGAATCTGCCTGCTGTGTCCGAAACAAATGCTGATGGGAGCAGTGAGAGTGAACCAAAACAGGAAAGTTGTGCCAGAAAAGCAGAGTCAGGCAATAACTGTCTTTATATCTAAAGAGTCTCTTTTGTCCTTTGTCAGCATGTGTGCCTCTTTTCCTGTAAGAGGCAACTGTTCTCCTTGGCAGCAGTCACCTGATGGCACTTTTTGAACTGGAGTCTTTGAAGAACTGTTTAACACTGTTTTTGTGACATGATGCAAAAAGGAACTGCTGCCATGACCGGACACATGCCAATAGAGGTCATGCTCACACTAACTGTAGGAACACTTACTGATAGATGTTGAATATGACTTTCATTCAAAATATGACTGTTGAGTTATACTCAATACTTCTTATTAATACAGCAATATTAGATGGCCTTATATCATATAATCATAATAAAGAGTTTACTTTGTCTGCCTGCCACAGTCCTCCAAAGATTTTCATACTCTTTCCAGAAGTCACCAAGTGTTCAAAACCTCTGACTACAAGGCCATGAGAACAGCAGTCCCA
>NC_060162.1:10587250-10634750 GCF_021292245.1 Micropterus dolomieu | reverse complement strand
TCTTCATACCAGCACCTATAAGGCTCACTAGTAAACACTTAATATCTAATTTGTATAAACTGTACAGAAACTGAAGTGTTTTTATTTTGTTTTATTTTTTTAATTTTTACTCCTTTAACATCTGTTAAACTTGACACTGGCTAGTTCACCTAGAGAATCTATAATAAGGACGACATTTATGACGGTGTAAATGCAGAGTTGGCTTAGCTTTCTAGAGCAAACAACATCTCTGGGGGAAATGACTATGATCACAGGTGTCATTTTCAGATCCCCCCTCTCACTTTGTAACATCTTGTATCTTGTTTTTTTCTAGAAAATATCCCCCTGTTTTCACATTGCTGCATTACAAAAGGATAGCCACATCAACAGTATCTTTCATTCAGTTAAAACAGTTTGTCAAACATGTGTAGAATGAGTCAGAGGCCAATGTGAAATCTTCACCCTCGCTTCTCCACAGGGCTGCCGCTCTGTACCCAGACATACTGTGACACATGGCGCAGAGGAAAATGGAGAGGGAGGGGCAGCGATGCTAGTGAGTGGGTAACGAGTGTATCATACCAAAAGCACTGCATTGTAGACCATGAAGGGGGCCACATATGGCGTCTAAATTGGTGTGTAGACAAAATAGACACTGACTCATAAAACTGATTCATACAGGAAAGCCAGCGAGTTTATTTGGCATTTCAGCAGAAAGGAGCAAAAGGAACTTGTATCTCCAAGAAGCAATCCTGTTGATGTTTGTGATACATTATATCTCCCACCCTCACCTCCCTTCCTCTCTTCCTACTTCCATCCATCCACCTATTTCTCTGTCATTGTAGTAGGTAGTGACTGATCATGGACTATGTACCTAACCCATAATGAAGGATAGTTTCCCTTCAGCATTAAATCATGATAGACCTGACTTGTGCATATGTTAGATGAAGCAATGGCTCAGGGAGTGAGTAGTTCTGTGACCACTCTGAAGCCCTTCCTCTTTCACATCCTCTTCAACAACTTGCAACAGCACAGCAAGAAGCATGCCCTCCTCTCACCTCTGTGGCAGAAACAGACTGCTCTCGAGGTAGCAGCTTTGGTAACGACGGGTTATATTTGTCTTTAACACATGTGGGTCATGGAGGCCCTACTGTGCAGACTTTGAGGGGGGAGGTTGCTTAGGGGTATTTAAAGGGTTGACAGCATTGACTGGAGATGTGAAGTTCATGTTTTCTCTGTTGCATGTTTTATTGTGGTTTTTTTGTGTGTGTGTTTGCGGTTAGCAGAGTACGATGGTTGTTTGTGCACATACACAAACAAATGAGAGACTTGGTCGAATGAATAGGCTTTGATCTGAATTAGCCTTGAATGGTGGTTGCTAATGAAACACAGACAGAGTGTATGTCGTTACCAGGTGGATTTAATCAGCTGTCAAACATGCTGACTTGCATATGCAACAAAGTTGTCACATCTTGTGTGTCCACCAATGACCAATCTTACTGGCATCTTTGTGGTGGTGTACTGGAGGAGAGAGACATTTGATAGTGAAGAGGATTTTTCAGGAACAGAGATAATTTATCTTTTGCCTTATAGACAGACAGACAGCTGGATAGATAGATAGATAGATAGATAGATAGATAGATAGATAGATGGGGTTGATTGTTCTTTTGTAGTTTGTATGATGCTTTGGCAATATTGTTGTTACACATTCATGCCAATAAAGCTAATTTGAATTGAATTGAATTGAATTGAATTGAACTGATAGATAGTAATTCTAGTTTTATAAGATTTGATAAGACTAAATGGTTGCACTGTTTTGACCCTCTACTGTGACTTTTAATGCCCCACTGACCTTTGCATCATCCAAGCAAAGCTGACACAAGGAAAGGCTTTACTGGCAAGCACTGGGGCCAATGTGGAGTTCAACAGCTGGTGAAAATGTAACACTGAGGACTGAAGACAGACAGATGGCAATGGCACCGTCGGCCATATGTTAATGAACATGAATAAAGAATTCATGCTTGCTATTCATCAGTGAATCATAAAAGAGAAACCTTGTTTATTTTCAAACTGGACCGTATTTTCCCATGTTTTTGTGTATAAGGGACAATGTTTTTTTGAATTTGTCTAGTATTGAGCAAGAGCACTGCAGCTGGTAGCCGCAAAACATGGCTGCAATGTAATCCTTCCAGGCAATAGTGCACCTTCAGTGTCTGTTCACTAAAAGTGCTTGTTTTTGCCTTTGACAGGCTCAGATTGTTATAATAAGTGTCTGACAACATTGTGGAAAGGAACCTCGGACCTCTTTGTTTAACCAGAAATAGCTGTTATGTCGCTCTTGTCAAGCCACAAGACTCCATTGACAAATACAGTTATTTTATCTTGCAGATCATCGTACTTTGTTTAAACTCGACAGAAACAAAATAAAACTCACCAAGCCATTGTGGTTTGTATTTTTACTGTTCCAACAATCACCAGCTCTGGTTTAGTTAAAATAAAACCTTAGTTAAATGTGAAAATATTAATAGAGAGGAGCGAGAGGGAGGTTGGGCATCAGAGAGGCTGTGGGGAGTTAGGATGTAGAGCTAGATTTCCTATATACCTTTGTAAATTAAGGGTTTATATCTTATATCAACCTGCTAGCAAAAGTTGTAATTTCAGCCAAAGAATCGACTGTCTGAAATCAATAATTTCAAACATTACTTACTTTACAAATCTTACACCGGTATCATGTGCTATGCGAGAATGGAAAGCTTGTAAAGCATAGCAACAGTGAAAAGTGAGGCAAAGGTTAACAAAATGGTTTGAAAACTGGGAAATCATGTCACATGACATCTGTAAAAATCATTGTAGTACATTCATGTTTACCATTTCTGCCTGTGATGCTATAGCAGCCACAGGGTGGGAAAGGCAGGAGATCTAAGTTTGTTGAGTCCAATTTTCCCTCGACAGAGTGCTCCCTTGCTGCTGTGACCGGCCACTTCCTGTGGTCACAGAACATTTCCTGCCACTGTCCTTACCCGACACCAACATTTTTGGCCGTTTGGGCAAAAGTCTGTAAAGTCTCAATTAGGGGGAATTGAATGCTCTTCTTTTTTGCAGTGCAAAATGTATGATTTCAGTAACTCTGCTGTATTTTTACCCCCAAAAAATCTTCCCAAGCACTACTTTAATTTCCCAAAGGACGAGACAGACTAAATTAAGGCCTCAATCTCCTTTCCTCCAAACCAGCTCAATTCAAACAAAGACGTGTCAAACAGCATTTCAGGCTTTCTGTGTGCTGCTAGCTTCAGTACTTTCCCATACGGGGAACAAACAGTCTGTGTAAGCACTGAAAACTACCAACCGCCTGATGCTGTGAGACGGGTCCTGTAGAGACAAGGTCTGCAGCATCAAATATCAGAGATTTTACAAGCTC
Source organism: Micropterus dolomieu (assembly GCF_021292245.1). Taxonomy (NCBI): domain Eukaryota; kingdom Metazoa; phylum Chordata; class Actinopteri; order Centrarchiformes; family Centrarchidae; genus Micropterus; species Micropterus dolomieu. Next base: position 10,631,356 of record NC_060162.1, on the reverse strand, counting down.
ATCAAACATCCTTCCTTGTTTAGACCTCTAGATATCCTTATTTCCTCTCTGTAAGGGTATAATGTTAATTATCATCCCATACCACTCTACAAAACACAGGACCCCTTTTTATCATACTGTCAAGTTCATAATCAAAAGTATCAGCTTACATCAAATAGTTGTGTCCTAGGAAACTATTGAAAATGATTTATTGTACAATTCCTGTGTCTTTGGCTGCTCTGAGATCAGCTTTCATCACTTAAGACATGTCCAGTAGTGTATTTTATTATTACACTGACAGACGCATATTTTTAAACCACAACAAGGCGTCCCTGATCCTGAGATGGCCTGGCTCAGTATCCATTTTACAGATGGACAAAGACCGACAGAGAATACTAATACCTCAGTGCCGAAATGGAGACAAACACGAATGGTGGTTTGAAAGATTTGTACCCGTCAAAGGAGTCCATGCGAATCCAGCCCTTTTTTCCCTCCTTCATTTCTTCTGAATTTATTAATTTTTATTTGACTGCCACAGAGCCACAGTTACATCCTCCTAAGAAATTATAGTGCATGCCACAAAACCTTAGGGGGCTGATTCGTGACTATCTTTGTGTTGTCCTTTCGAGTGTACAGTGTGTGTTTGTGGTATGTGTGTGTTTGTTTGTGTGTGTGTGGCTGTCTGTGCTGTATGTGGAGCTGTTGTTGTCTATAGTGAAGGTCAGGGTGTCTCTTCCCACAGACTTCTTAGTATGGTGAAAGTTCTCAGGCGTGCTGTGAGAAAATTCTGGGATATTCTTAAACTCAAGATATCTTGAACGTTCATTGACAGAAGCAAGTGTTACTAGACACGAACAGATGGTAATGCAGAGTGTTAATTGTCGCATTGAAAATGAAATGCTCCTTCATACTGTCATATTCATTATTCTAGAGAGCAGACTTGATCACCAAACTTATAGAAGAACATTGGGGTTTATGCTCTTACTATGTTTACTTTTGTGTCTAGCATTTAAAGGGAGTTTTTGGGAGTTTCATCCCAAAATTACTTCTCCTCTAGCGTGCTTGAATACAACTTTAGCTTAATTTGAAATGTAACACTTGTATGGACAATTTTTGAATAAGGAACTTATTTATTGGGCATTAGTTTTGAAATAGATTGCAACTTAGGAACCATTTATATCTCTATTTCTGTGATTCACAGATAAAATTTCCTTTTTCTTAAATCTACCTTTCAGACTGCCTTGTAAATTACATATCCTATTTCTTTGTTATAAGAAATCATCAAATATAGTTCCTCTGCTTATGTCGAGAATGAGGCTCACGGTAAAGAGACACTACTGCCACAAAAGACACAGTACCTGCATGCACCTGCACACACAGAATGCACCTCTGGGAGGCTGCTTTCAATGTGCTGAGTGGACAAAAGTCAGGTAAGGATGCGTTCTTGCAGAGACTTTGCAGTTGTGTCGCAAATGTGAACCACATCTGGCACCATCAGAAGGTTCGCTGGAGAAGTGTCTGCAAAAAAATAAAAATAAAATCCAGGTTTGAAAAACAGGTCAACTACCTTGCCTTTAGCCCTAGTTGGATTGTTGCTTCACAAAAATTCTGATAAAATTATGGCCACCCTATACTGTGCATAGAATTTAGGATTCATTACTTATGCCTGTTGTTTACACATAATTTCACCATGATTATGTTAGAAATGTCTTATAGAATGAACCATAAAAATTAAAATGAGTACCTTCTAAAGGTCACAATTCATCATGTTGTTCCTGCATAGGCCAAAGAACCTCCAACTTTTCTATTTATCTTACTCCATTTGTCTGTTGATTTATAGATTTAGTAATGATTATGCCTTCTATCCCTGTATGGCAATTTATTACCTCTGGACTAGACCACAGTGTAATGAAAATTTTAAATACTGTTTCTACTCTCAGCCGGCACCACGTTACTCACATTAAGAAACCTCTGAGTTATTTACTATTTCAATTTGCAGCAGCACAGGCCAGTCCCAGCAGTACTGTTAACTACGCCCAGTGCAGGTGGCATGAAATTGTAAAGGGGATGTGGCACCAGACTGGCAACACAGCAGGTGACTCCATCAACAGATGGGTGTATCGACCCTAGACTGTGATTTATGTTGTGTGTGTGTGTGTGTGTGTGTGTCTTCATGTGTGTACTCACAGATTTTTTAAACTAAGAGAATCAAGAATGTAGGAAGCAGCAGGGATAGAGAGGTTATTCCATCCAATATTAGTGTTAAATGATCCCACGCAATAAAGAATTTTCCCTTGAATAAACTTAGCTCAGATGATAGCTTTCACTGCTGCTGAGCACTGCCCACTTTCCCCCCCTACATAGCTCCAGCACAAAAGCGGAGCAACCATAAGTAGAGAAAGACAACAGATAAAAAAAAGTAGGTTATGGCCTCCACAATGCAAAACAAGGTAAAAACTACTGTTTTCCTAGAGAATGTTTTTGCATGCACATGCAAACAGGACTCACTAACGTCCTTGTGCATGGAACCACAGAATTTTTTGAAATCACCACAGCAGCCTTGCTGCACTTGCTCCACTGTTGCCTGGAACAGTACTGGGCCACATCTGGTCCTCATCTGGACCTGCGGGCTGTTTGGACTTCCACCAAGGCAAGCTCAACCAGAGCCACTGATAACATGGCAATGCTTAAAGCTGACTGCAGCAGTCTCCGAGTAGTAGCATAGTCAGTGAATGATGCACATGTTTAAACAATCTATCATGCTCATGGAAACAATATGTGTAGGTTGATTTATTACATGTGTTTGTGACTGCACTCCTGTACGCACGTGTGAAAGTTTTCACACAAGTCGCATTTGATTAGATGTAATCTATTTGAATTGTAAAACTTCAAAAGGTTGAGGATTCAAAACGACAAAAAGACAAAATGTTACAGTGAGGCAAGGGAAAGACTGGCAGGCCAACCAACATATGTAGGTGTGTGACACAAGAAATAGATAAAAGAGAGTAGAGGTTTGGCCTCTGGTCTTGTTTTCTGGCTTATAAATTCCTCCTCCCACATTTCCCCTCCTGCCTTTGCAAAACTCAACTCTGTCCATCTTAAATTCTTTAATGCTCCACAACTTGCAAACCACAGCAAATTAGCCAACCATCCCTCTGACAGAGTTGGTACGTCCAAACCACAGGTTGTTTCTAGCCACGCAGATAGGGGAAAGACAGGTTATCATTTGTTAGAATTGAAACTGACATTTGAAAAAACCCACAGACTCTATTGGAAAACAATGGTTTTCATTAAATTAACTGAAGGAATAGTTTAAATGAACAGACTTGTTGCTGTCGCATTTGTGTTGGACTGTGGTGACTGTGAGTTCTGTGATTAATACACTCTCCCTAACATACAAGTTAATCTCTCTATTGTTTGAAATCTTGCAGAATATTAGGACTTGGCTGAAGAGTCACTCCACCTCTATATAATTGTTCTTCCTGAATATCAGTACTGAGTTTGGAAGGAGAGCATTTAAGAATTTGTCATCATCTGTTTGTTGCAGAAAGTATTTGGTTACCTATTGCCTACTTGGAACTTCTGTAAATACAAACAGATAAAAACTGTTTTGCCTTTTTGCAGGTTAGAGTTGCTGTAATGGACGACCAGTGTGTGTCCCACGGCAGTCCCCAGCGCAATGGAGTTCAGCCCAGCACAGAGATCCAGAGGCAGGGACGGTCGAGTGTCATCAGGTGTGGGTGGCTCAGGAAGCAAGGAGGTTTTGTCAAGACTTGGCACAGTCGCTGGTTTGTTCTGCGAGGGGACCAGCTCTACTATTACAAAGACGAGGAGGAGACCAAAGCTCTGGTAAGGCTGTGAATACACTGAAAGACTAATCCCAACTTATTTTTAAATAATGGCAACAGAAAACAACAGATTTCACAGACTGATGTGTCTCTTAGTGACAAAATGATCAGATGCCAAGTTCTTTAATCAAGCCGGAAGCCTACATAATGGAACATGTGTTAGTGCTATGGGTATTCATATTGATCTATTGTGCATTATTCAATATCAGATATAAGAAAAAGGAACAATTATTGTGTTTGGGCTGCTATAAAACTATGCCAACTGTGTACTGTTGTCAGCCAAGTCAACAATCAATTGAATCTGTTATGAGCTGATCACACTTGAAGAACTTACAGACATTTACCACGATTAGCTGATCAGATCAGAGGTGGATGCTGCAGGTGGAAATATTTTGGAATTATTTTGTTCCCATGCGCTGTGCCGGCTGCTGCACCTGTTCTTAGTCAGGTTGATAGATTTTGAACAAGTTAAGTATGTTTGCACGTTGGCACACAGAGACACAAGAGGAAATGAGTCACATCTGGAGAAACAGCTCTTTGTCCAGTCCAGGAGTGAATGTGAATAACAGCTTTTTACGAAGAGCTGTCATAAATGAGTATGTTACTTACAAAATTATGACTATTATTACAACCACTCTTAGATTGTATCTGTGATCCCCACATACTTTGGGACATGTCCAGACACAACCTGGTCTCATCAATCTGCGTATAAATAACACGATTTACACTGTCAAATTGCGTGCAGTGCACACGCCTAAGTTAAATTTAGCATGCTGGTGAAATTACTTGGTTAGGGTTAGGCAACAAAACTTAAAAAAGTTAAAGCTCTGTATCTCCAGTCAAAGTCACCCCCTCATATTGCAGATCTATACCCTGGATTAAATGAGCTCAAAACACAAAGAGAATTCAGGTATGTTTAGCTAAAGATAAAGGTGATTGTTATAACACAAACATATATATTATATGATTATATTATATATTATATATCAAAAAACAAATTTAGTTTTATCTCTGAAACAATGGGTTTACAGAGCAGATGCATCTTACAGCCAAATGAGATGACAAGATCTGACTCACCTGATGAATCAGGTTATTTTGACTGTTTGAATATAAGTCAAAGTAAACTGTTGTGTACTTGTTTTCTCTGAAGCCAGCACACAAAGCTATCCTGAAAGAACAGGGGACAATGAGTGATGCAGACAATAAGGTTGTCTCTAACGTTACTGTAACCAGGCAGCCTCTCTCACAGAGCATGTGTAGACCGAACAAAGAAGCAGAATTAGACAGGCTTTTGATTCTCATTACAAAGGAAAAATAATTAATTCCACCATGTTAGTTCAACATGGAGTTGCATGTTTTCAACAAACTGTCTTTGAAGTTGAAATTGAAGTGAAGTTGAACTGAGAAACAGAAGTTAGAATCTGTTGTCACAGATTTATTCTTGTTTTAGGGCTGTTCAGGGATCATTTTGCTGGGACTGAATGTCAGGGAGCCAGGGACAACTGAATACAGATAAGAAGCGATATTAATAGAGGAGTTTGACATCTTGGGAAATAAGCGAGACACGCCACTCAATCACATCCTCTCTATATAACACTATGTGGAAAGCCCATAACGGCAAGGTTGGCGGTTATCCTGCCCCTCACACTAGAAAGCCAATTGTCTGCTTTTAACAGCAAAGCAGGAAACATATTTCAGCCAATCATGTGGTTCCGCTGATGTAAGGGTCTGTTATTCTTCTACTGCGCATGCATGGTAGTAGTGATGCATGCGTAGTAGAAGTATAAACGGTTTTATGTCCCGGTGACCAGTAAAAGTGAAGTTCCGGCTCTCTCCCCATTCATTCAAATGGGAGCTGAAATAGCTGTTCGGAGGCTATGCCAAGATGGCTGCCGAGTTGCCTGCTTGCCTATAAAGACTTTGGCTTATTCTTGCCGAGAGTTAGATGAGAAGTTTCATACCACCTTCATGTCTGTTCAATATGAAGCTGCAGCCACGAGACGATTACTTGCTAAGCTTAGCAAGACTGGAAACAGGTGGTTACAGCTGTGTGACCCTGTCCAAAGGTCAAGAAATCTGCCTACATCTAAAGCTTAGATAAAACAAACTAGATATAATATGTTAAGTGCTTTAGGTCTGCTGGTGGGTGGATTTGGTTAGGTACGAGACTGGTCAGTATGCAGATGTCTAGGAACTTATTATTAAATACTAATTTATAAACAAGTGACATACATTAAAATCCTTTCGAGTAATTTAAAGTCTGCCTGTTTTCTTTTTATTAATTAGCAGTTCAACTTTTTCATTGGTAGCTACTCAGATATTTGTGTTACCCTTTTGTAGAAGCCAGCTGTTAGAAAACCACGAGCAATGTTCCACAACCAATTCATATACCCATTCCATCCAAACAATATCCTCTTTTTCCAAGGGAAACTTGAACACTTGAGCACAGTTGAAATCTTCATTCTGCTCATCTACCCACATGTCTTTGTCTGGTTGATTTCCCAGCAAGCTCAGCTCAGCCAAACCCAAGCCACATCAGCAGCAGCAGCAGTCTCTGAAGGTTAAAGATCCAGACCTGAAGGTGGGCCTCTGGCCAGATAAAGGGAGAGGAGATTTTCTTCGCTGCTATTTCGGGGTAGCTCTGCTTCTTAAGCAGTGTATTTAAAACAGAGTGTGGTCTTATATTAGAAGCACCATGAGTTATGCTTTAGCTCTTAGTGGTGTGAATATCCTGAGGGAATGATGCAATTACTGTGGAACAGTTTTACATGATAATTTAAAGAAAATGACACAAAAAATTAGTTTTCCTTTGAAATGTTCTTGCCATCTATATTTATCCACCCAAAAATGTTAATCATTAATGTTCCTACAACTTCAGCTACCTAATGAATGCTCTACTCATCTGATTTTTTTTTGTAACTTTCTATTCTTCCTACTTCTGAAACAAAGCCAACATCAATTTCAGATGCCTAAAACTGCCACTTTTTTTGCAGAGAATGGGAAATTTCAATAAAACTAGGTCAGGCACAGAGCAGTGCTTTCAAAGTGCTTAAATCTCTGTGACCTCCAAAGCAGAGAAGCATGGAATAGCACAAAAACAACACTCTAACATGACACAGTACCCAACAGAATACAAGATAAGTACTCTAGAGTTTCCAACATTCTGAAAGAAAAAACACAAGTAGGGCAGAGAGGAGAGAGCGCCTCAGCCTCAGCTGTTCCTAGCCTATAACACTGATGTTCAAGATCAGGGCAAACACACACACACACACACACACACACACACAACACAAATGTACCATCATACATCTCTTAAGAGTGTGTTCAATAGAATTAAATCTCCCTGTCCTGCGTCATGAACCACATAACGCAGGGGTGTGAAGCCATATTTAGATCAGCTATTAATTAATTCACTCACGTGCTGTGACATCTCCATTTGTTACCTGTCACATTTGCCTAATTGCTGCCTCCTCTGTGGGAGCAGGAACATCTGCCCCTCTCTATTGCCTGTGGAAACACAGTCACCAACAAAACTTGGACTGATTTTGTCATGAACAGTAATACTTAAATACAAAGGTTGCATGAGAAATCTTTTCCATTTTACTGCTTAGTACACTATTTACTTTCCATTGCTTTATGGCTGTTTTTTAAATTCTACTATTTTCTAAAAACTCCACATTGCAATGATTCGCCCTTTTTCTATGTATAAATTACAGTTATACAACTTTACACCAGTCAGTGATTTCTAAATCTCATATTACTTCTCACTTATTTAATGTTGATTACGTAGGGAATAGTGAGACTGTGCTTACTTTTTCCTGATAAGTGATCTTTTGCGGTCATGTGACTAATGAGTGTGAAGTTGTGTGATACTGTTATAGCGGCACAAAATCTTTCTCTTTATGCTAAATGCTCCATTATTTTCACTAGCAATTTTGTCTGCTTACCATTTGGTCCTGGGCAAATAGTGTTTTTTTAACATTTTTCTTGTTAAAAACAGCTGTCATCCGCGGTCAGGAGTAGACCAAAATATTGGTGGTACAGATGATATAACCAAAACAATGAGCTGAAAGAAGCTATACACTTTCATAAAACTGAGAGGAACTGTAGAATGAGGTGATAACTCTCTGTGTGTGTTTGTCACTGTTGGAGACACTTTTAACCTCAGCCCGTCCTCACCAGAAAAACGGATGTATAGGTTGATTGTTCAAGCAGCTCATTACGACCCATATTTACATGTATTGTAAGGCTGTTGTTAGGCCACCTTTAGTGGCCATGACAGTAACAAAGAAGGAAGTCAGGTAAAGTAGTGAGGTGATTGGGGTGAATGGATGGGTCATACAGACAAATTCCTGCCAATAGGGGTGCTAGATCAAAAAAGACGCAAAGAGCACAACAGAGGATGATGGTTGTGATGGGGAGCTTAACAAATACTCTGCAGCTGTAAAGATTTACAAAATTTACTGTGATTGTATTTCTTGCAGGACTGTGTTGCAAGAGTTCACACATCTTTTGTGTGTGTATGTGCAATATACATTACATCATAGTGTAATGCCCTGAACCAGTCCTAGAAAATAGAAGAAAATAATGGTAACCATACTAGCACTTAGCTTTATACAGAAATGAGATGAGATGAGATTTCAAATGCTGCTGCTCAGAGGAAGTGAGCGTATCACTATTGTCAATACAGGGGTCCATGTTGTGTCCTGTACAGTCAGGCCAAACCTCTCTGAGCAACGTGTGGAATCTGAAGAATGGGAGTCAGATAGAGGTGAAGGGTCACCGAAAAGCATGCATAGGGTACGGCACGTGTGGGCTTAGCTTCAACATGCCATCTGCTTGCCCTTACTCGTCCATGGAGATGTATGCACGCACAAGCATGCGTGTACTCACATTTCCACACACACACACACACACACACTCAGATTTCATCTGGCTGAGCCATAAACAAAGACAGTATTCATTCAGTGGGTGAAATGGTATGATTATTGTAATTTAGACCACTTAGTATTGTATCTGTATTCCTGTAAAGTAAGCAAGCTAACATTATGAATGAATGAGACAATTGTGAATGAATACATTGAAGCAATTTAATTTTATTATAATACATTAAGAAATGAAAGACATATTAAAATTTAATTAGAATATTACAATTCTCACCACAATAAGTCTTACAAGTTAGTTCATTAATATTCATAGCACGAGGGGGCTGTGTCTGAACTCAGACAAAATAATCAGAACAAAAAGTAGTTGGCTTTAATGAGAAGTTTTGTTAAATCTGTAATGCAGTGCAATAACCCACTGAAAATTCTTTGGTTTCTCTGCTTGAGCTGTGAACTGTTTGACCTTGGCATTTAACAGGAGTAAATAAAATGCCACTGCAGTCGTCTTGCTGCTGTTTTGATGAAACATTAACACTGTACCATTTGTCCGAATTGTGCTCACTCTGTGTCTCACTTTTGTCACTTTTGACATTGGCAAACATGCACATAGACGAGGGATTCCTAGCAGAATGTATACATGTATGTATACTTGTACTGTGTGAAGGTTCCAGTGAGTCACATCACATCCAGACGTGACATGACCCTCAATGTATTTGTATACATCATTAAACGCATCCGTGACAATCGTCTGGTTACAGAACCATACACAGACTTTGTGTGGACATGGCTGGGTGCCACCTGATGTATGAGTGACATACTAAAAGCCAATTACTTTTTTTAAACTTTACATTAGAGCAGGGAAAAAATTAATCATTGAAGAATGACAGTTTGCAGGATGTCAGTATGCCTAGTACGCACACTAAATACAGAGAATATTACCTCTGATTCCTGTATGGTGACTGCATGTCTAATAAGCTCTGTATTGATGGATAGAAAAGTCAATTAACTCTCACTGGACTTGCAACAAGCTCATGCCAGTTCTGTTTTCTGAGCTGCTTTCTGGAGAGCACATTTCCTCACAAGAAGTGAGTACGCAGCTGGTGCAGGAGCTGTATGGAGTATTGAATCACATCAGAATTCCTCACACACAACACAGGTTTTATTTGGTATCCCCGGGCAAAAGACCTTGTCTGACTAAAAATACTTCACTTTCTAATGGCTACATGTATTAATGTGTGTATTTTCCCACAACACAGAATTGTAAGTGTTGGTTAGTGCCTGTAGTTTTCAAATTTTTCTTAAGGTAGCTGTAGTCAGTAATACTAACAATGCATCGCCCTTACTCTGCAGTTCCAGTCAGTTTTACAAAGCGGTTTAGTGTCTTTTAACTCAACTTTCAACTTGTTTTCTTGCCCACAACTTTACTGTTAGCTCCACCGCATCATCATTTAAATATCCACTGTATACAACTTGCTCAGCACCAAATGACCCAACAATAAAGTTAGGGACTAAGCATTTAGCAGGTAAAGAGCCAGATTGATCAGCTGGCCAGAATCACAACTCCATGAATGCTAACGTTGCCTTGTCTGTGGCAAAAACAGTTTTGCAGGTTTTACTTATTTTAGTTTTTAATGGTATGGCTTGACATTCACTTTTTTGCTCACTAGCCAATGTGCCTTTTGACTACAATTTTTCAACATGCCAAATTGGCTGGTGGGAGTGACTGTGTTACCTGCCCGCATTTGGCAGGTTGGCAGGTGTTAATGTCAAGCTCTGAATGGTACCATTTACTAATCTGTAATGGCATTGATGAACGATTTTTTAGCTAAGTTAAGCTAAGTCTTAATTTCTATCCAGTTGGTGGCATGCAAATGTGGACAAGCTTACAGAGACATTTTAAGGTACTATATGCAAATTAGGTGCCTGTTATTTTGTGTGGCAAGTAACTGTCACACAAAAATGTGTATCAGCAGTACGTACAGATGTCCTGGTGGGCAGTCTGAAAGCAGAATAGGATATCAGAAATACACAAAAGATGTCCACTCTTGTGGAGGGTTTAAATGTGTTTTCATGCTGCCCTGTGGCTAAACATGTTTCTGACTGCCACTTTTCATTTTGGACTGCACAGGACTCTTAGCCACAGCTAATACTGAAACATCAATATCCCTACGGGTAAGTTACTCAGAGCACCTTATGTAAAATAAATAATAATAAGACAAATTGTTGCTTTAAGACTTCTCTTTGTCTGTGGCTGTTTGTGGAAGTCATCCGTCAATGAAATAACCTGCCATATTATCTAGATAATTTCATCACATAAGCATTGCTTTAAGGTTTGACAGTATATCCTGCTGTTTACTAAACATGTGATTCTATATATTTAAAACAATGTTAGGTTTGCACAAATGTAATCCATTAAGTCAGTCAAAACATGTTTTGAAGGTAAATTAACAGACACCGGTATGATAGTGTTGTATAATCTCTACTGATTCAAAGCGCTGTGCAAAATTACTATGGCAGGTTACTGGAATTTTGTAGCTTCCAAGTTTTTTTTAATAAGATTTAGTGTCCTACACAGTCAGTCTGGAAAATTAGTTTTTATTAAAGCTATAAATCTCAGTTTGCAAAAGGTTGTAATAAAACATGGTATTGTTCTGTCAAATGTACAGTTATTCCAGACCAAGACTCCGGTCCGTGGCAAGGTATCTCAAAAATTACTGGTGACATTAAGTTTCCCGTGGGTATTCATGCTCCCTAGAGGAAGAGTCTCCTCTCTTTTTGGATGAATCTTAACATCTGTATTTGTGGCTACCTGGTATCTACGTGCTCATGACAGTGGTGTAAACATTTAATGTTTATGTCTTTAATTTATCTACAATTTTATTTCATTATTTGATATAAGGCATGTTGCTCAAAACATCACTTGTATGTGTTGATGGGAACAGTATACAGAGTGCAGACTCCATTCATACAACCTCTGTGCCATTCATTTTCTTAGGTATAGCCAAAATCAATCATATTATCACTTCAGAGGGTATACTGAATATTAAGGCTTTATTCTACGCTGCTTTTTTCTTCCTCTTGTTAATCTTCAAGTCCCGGGAATGTTTATCATCTAAACCTCCAGGCAGTCTGCTCTTTAGATTTCTCATTTTTCTCATCTGTCCTTCCTTCTCTGGCTTAATAAAACAAAGCTGTGGCAGTCAATTTTAATTTGTGGACCGTGGACAACTTTGTTCAATGTGGATTGATTTTAAACTTGCTTCAGTTAACTTGTTTAAAGAGGTGGTATTATGTTAATTTTCAGGTTCAAAATCTTATTTAGGAGTTGTACCAGAACAGGTTTATATAGTTTAATTTTCAAAAAACACCATATTTTTTGTCATACTGCACATTGCTGCAGCTCCTCTTTTCACCCTGTGTTGAAGGCTTTGTTTTATCTATGGAGTGATACATCTTGTCTCTAAATGATCTTTGTTGGGAGTTGCACATGTGCAGTTCCTAGTGAATGACTACTAGCCGATCAGAAGCTGGGAAGGGCAGGTCAGCAATAAACCAGTAAACAGCTTCGGTTCAACTGTACATGTTGCAGACCAGCTTGGCAACACAGACTGGAGGAAGAGGATAGCTAGTGTTTGGAAGGGAGAGGAGAGGTGTGTGCTGCAGCTCCGTGTTTTTCCACTGGTGTTTTTGAGGGCATGTCGGAGTAGCAGCTTGGTGAGCATTATATGAGGCGCATTTATGTTTCATCCCTGTGTCGTCACAAGAATGAAAGCGAAGCGGATGGACTACAAACAAGCTGTTTTCAAGCAGTTCAGAGCAGAGTTTTCTGTGGGAGATGGGAACTCTCTTTGGGGTGGACTTTTTCACTTTGCAAACCTATTACATGCACAAAAAAGGTATATAGTTCAATAAAGGAGAGGGAAAAAGTCGAAAAGCATAATACCCCCTCTTAAACTGTTGTCATTTGTTAATTACTGTTTTACTTTTAAATTATTTTTTTGGTATTTGTTTTTGTCGTATATTTCACATTGGGTCAAAAGAGAAACGCACTTTCAGTCCTCCGTGTGCCTTGTAGAATTCACAATAAAGTTGACTTTTACTTTGACTTTTGTATCCATGCGGTGTCACAGTATAAGTAACTATTTATTATTTAATTCCTGGTTAATGATCGCAAAGACAGTATAGAATATAACCAATAACAGTGCAAAGGTCTACAGCACTTTACATAGAAATGTATCCACTCATGCTCAGTCCTCCATATTTCCAACTAAATTGTCATTAGCTGTGCAAGGAATTCATAGTATTTATTTTACTAAAAAACCTTACTTGAAAAAAGAGGAAAAGAGGACCACTTCAGACATCGCCTTCAGTATTCTATGTGATACAGAAGGCCAATACAATGGCACAGAGCTTCGTATCTGAACATGTTTTTTATATTATTGGCCTTAGAAGATAAATCCATAAAGCACATAAAGTCAAAGGAGCACTGATTTTAATAAGGTTACATAAAGACATTACTTTTTAAAAAGACATTGAGAGACATTCTGCCCTGCAGAGGAGGAACCTTTATTAGTGAGATATTCTGTGCATGATTAGTGTGCATTTTATTATTTTTAAAAATGTCTGTAAGTACATGTAAAAAAGGTAAAAAATTATCACATTTTTGAAAATGAACCAGGGAAGAGAAATTACAGGTTATAAACATTCTTGAAACATTAGATTCTGCCTCTTAAGGTTTTACATTTGAACAGAGGACTGTGTGCCCTTTAATCTCTATCCTTTTATTTTCATGAGATTTCACAGTAATTGCTTTGGCATTTTATGTTCTCTTCAAAAGAAAAAAAGCAGTGTACAGTGTCATATCATTCATTCCATTATCTTTCCTTATATTTCATGATTTGAGAAATCTCAGATTCAAACTGTTTTTCAAAAAAGCAGTCCTGGTTTAGTCCTGGAAGATATTTTATAATATGGGAGTTCCTCTTGGATAAGGATAAAAGCAGCAGTGACAGATATTCCTGCAAGAAAGTGACAGGGCACCTTGTGTTTTCCAGCTGCTTGCACATAGGCTTTCTTGTTTTTTGTCTTAGGGATCTTGTAGTTTTTGATGGATTTTCTGTGTGTGTGAAAAGAAGCATGCTTCAGACCATACCTGTCCTTGCTGTCTGTTTCTATAGCTCTCTGTGCAAGATTTTGCTGAACATTACAAAATTATTTGCTAGGTTAGTATTTGGTGCCAGAGATTGTGTGATTTTCATAAAATCTACCTGCATTACATGTTCAAACAATCATATCAGCTCCAAGCAAGGCTGAGTTTTTTCCCATTTATCGTTGGTCACTGTTTTAAGCAAACATTTCACATAATCTGTTTAATGCCATCAGCCTTGTGATTTCCCCAACATTTTAATTCCCCTCTTGTTAATTTCAGTCTTCTCTGTATCATCATTTATTGTGCCTAACATCTCACATGTTTCACCCACAGTTAATTCACCCAGTAACTAAAAATTAATGGAAAAGGCTTTTGAACAAACTCAGCCAGTCAGAGCTGAAGACCAGAACTACCTGTTTTATAACTGTGAAATAATGATGACATTTATTGGATAGATGGAGTCAGTGGAGCAATGAGAGCAAACAACCATTAGTAACTCTTTGCCACTTGAATAGACAGGTCTTATAGCAGGCACACAACCAAAAATATGGAGTCAGATTGTGAAAAGAAGGAACACATAGACAGACAGTACTTACACACTTAATATAGTCCACAGGCAAAAAGTATACCCTCTCCAGGTCTCTCACTGAGTTTGACTTCCTGTGCCTGAGAGGTCACTCAAGCTCAGGAACAGTTATTATTGGATAAAAGGACTACTGATCAACCAGCCAATGTTTAACAAGCACTTTAATGACCTGTTACACCAATAACTTCTGGTTAATTGACTTCAGTATGAGCATTTATTTATCTGTTTGCAATCTGAAATCAATTTCTACCCCACAATATATTGCTCTGCATTTTATTACCTTGCCACATGTCCTGCTTTTCACACTCATTCATTAAACCAGATCATTATTTAACAAACTAAGACTATCTCTTAACTATCCCTGACTGTTGATTAATTTGTTTTACTTGCCTTGAACAAATGTTGATCATGCTAGAGATATAGTTTCCAGGAGAAATTCCAGTGGCGTAGTCATTTTTATTCTTAAAGTGACTATAATCAATAGTTTACATTACGATGGATCATGTGATTATATGTGGAAATGGGGTCAATGCTAGGGGCATCTCCTTTATCATGCAGTGGACACAAGGTTAACGGTATCAACTCATTACAACAACATTTAGACATTAATAATGGATAGCTTATCATGGTGTATGAGCTGGTCCCACAGTGTTTTCCTAACATTTTATTAAGAAGGCCTATGTGACCCACAGGGTAGTTAATCAACCATCCAAGGCTGCAGGGAACAATGAGGTGCATTATTGCACATTTCCTAACAAACTTGAATGTTCGGAGAGGTAAAATGTTTGTTTTATTACCAAAAAGAACATCTCAGTTGAATTTGATTGCTGCAGTGTGTGCAGGCTGGTCAGACAAACTTGTGCAGATGCCATTAAATGAGCAGAGCTGGAGTCACAGTCAGTATTCTGGTATTTTCTTGCAGTCTGAGAAAACACCCCAAATTTGATTTAATTTGGAGCATGCCGTTGGACACAACCTCAGAAACAGCCCCCTGACAGACTGAGCTGCTGCTTACGAGCTTGGGTCTCCTGCTGTCTCCTTTCTCAAACAGATTTCTCTGAGACGTTTGTTTTCCACGTGTGTAGCTTTTTGGTTGAGAACAAAAGATTATTGGGTTTGTGTCATTACACTGTTTCCAAAAATGACCTCATCCTAGTTAACGACAATATAAAAATGCAAAAAACACCCCCAAATAGGTTAGGGTTTTTTTGCCCCGTTGGGTTGGGCCAAGCTACCATACTGTTTGCTTGGTAAATATTACTCTGTCTGTGGTTGGGTTTGTCTGCAGCAAACAACAGCCCACCAGGGAGGATGTCAGCAAGGAAAGTGCGGCTGTGGCTCAGAAATGGAGAGGAATATCAGTGGTGTTGTGGTTTTACAGTATGGGGGTCCTTTTCGTCTTTTTTAAGAATATATACGGTCCGAAAAGCATACATTTATTAAGTCTATCTCACCCACACAATTCCTTTAAGTCATCTCCTTTTTCCTTGGAATCAGTACAATGTGCATGACAATAAGTTCTATGTTCACTGAAAAAAGTCTTCAAAGAAGCTCTTAATCCCAAGATACTGCAGCTGAGTAGATTCTCTTGCTGACAACCACATCAAACGAGCTCTGTCTCTCCCTTATTCCTCCACTTTGGAGCATGGTTGTCCCATCTTTATTACCCCCGTTAAAAGCACTTCATCTGGGGCCTCAGGTAGGGTTTCCACTTCCCGGTTGTCACAGTTATGGCTCATTAAAGAGCTCTCTCTCTCAGCATGAAGGAAACTGACTCCCCCCAGATCCCCTCATGTGTGTGGGTGCTTAACACTGATACTGCCGCCAATACACATCTTGTCTGCATTACCATTAACCCAGACAGAGGGCACTCTAATGATTGTCAGATGCTGCATTGTGCCAGTAATGTCTGAGTTGTTAATCAATTCACTGTTTGAATGCATAAGGGTCACTGCAGCTGGTTGTGTTGTAATCCTTTTTTACAGTCAACCTAATTAGAATAAATAAGTTAAAATAGGTAATTTACTTGTTATGGTTGCCAAATTACTGAGTGTGTGATGTTTACGATTTAAAATAAATTGTCTATCACTAATACTAAGACCCTTTATAAATATTTCGTTATTTTATAAAGAGTATGGTCTAGACCTCCTCTATATGAAAAGTGAAGTGAGATGACATATGACAAATTTAATTGAATTAAGTAGAATTTTGTATTTTGGGACAAGTGTGCTGGCTCTTGGACCGCATTGTCTTCTCTGCATGTTAGCTTTGCAGCGGAAGCTCTAGTTACCTTACTTGTTGTGTTGTTGTTTGCTCTATATCATGGTATTCGTCATGGTGTTGGAGTTCTCCAGAAGCACTTACTCCACCTTTTTAAGTATCAAAATAAAAGAACTAAGGAGACAGCTGAGTGGCCCTTACCAGTGTCACATGGATTACTATTATGGATGCATTAAAATACAAGCAGCATTTTAATGTAGCTGGTTGATGTGGAGCTAATATTACTTTACATCTTGTTGGGTATAGCTGAATCAATGACAATGTCATATCATATTTTATGAGGTGATCATATGTTCTATAGGCTAAATGTTTATCAGCCAAGAAAGTAACTCATAACTATGTATGTACTAACAAATTAATGTAGAGGAAGAACAATTTAACTGTGAAATGTAGTGAAGGAAAAGCACTTAAATTCAGAAAATGTACTTGCTTTCCACCGCTGCTGTCACTAACATGACCCACAGATACTCACTGGCACCTGCAGACACGCACTGTGACTCTTCTGAGGTTAATATTATAAAATATCCTGGGTCATCATTTATCACTGGTCCAGTCAATGAGTGTGTCTGCCTTGATGCTCTTTGAAGACTAGGTACATAGATCTGCCCCACAACCTTTCTAACAGACAGTAAGTCTCGACAGTAAGGTTGTTGAGAGGTTGACTCTGGAAAAGCTGATGCTCCTGCTATTTAAAGCAGAGAATCTCTGGCCTTTGGTGTCACACAGATGATGTATCATTGTGGACAGAGCTGAGCCAGAGAGATGGTGATCCTCTATAATGCTACCGCTTTGCCACATTTTATAACAGGTCAGCTCCATCATCCAGACCTATCCCTGGGGACTTGTACACCACCTTCTCAACCGGCAGAGATGCTGATACACATGACAATGCAAATCCTTTGACAAACATGTCAGTGTTTCTAAACATATTTTTCCTGTGATAATGTATGAGAGTTGGTGTGCTGCTGAGCTCAGGAGTGCTGCTGCAAGAGAACAGCAGGAAAGGTTGTGCAAAGTGAACCATTCTCAGTCACATGGCAAATGTGCAGTAACATTTAAACGTGTTTTTAATGCACGTGGACTGTGTGCCTTAAACCATTAAACCAGGCACAATTTTAACATGAAACCTAATTGTAAAAAAAAATAATAATTTAAATAAAACATTGTGACTACATTAGATTCTGCACCATATACAGTGAAAATAAAGTATTTTGATGTATCTATTCAACGTAAATATTCCTTATTTAGCATTTACAATCAAAACTAACATTCATCTAACATCGTACATTTAGTTTAATGATATAAGCATAATACTGTGTTTGGGATTTTTCTTCTGATCAGTCTGTTCTTCATTATCCACAGGGAACCATTTTCTTACCTGGAAACAAAGTTACAGAGCATGCAACCAGCGGCGATGATGGGGGGAAATTTCTCTTCGAAGTCATTCCAGGTAGGAAAAGATGAAAGCAATGGAATCACTTTTTTTTTTAAATCTTTACTAAGGACAAAATGATGATAGCAATGTCGGCTGGAGCACGGGCAGGAACAAAAACATCTGCAGCAAATACATTTGGGCAAAGTCTTAAACACTGTGAGAATCATCTAGGGAAGAATTTAGCCATTAACTGATTGTTTACATGCTGCTTAAAAGGAAGTCATATGTTGTGAAATTGTGATTACTGTAATGTTACAACATTCTTTCTCTCGTGCTTTCCAGTTCTAGCACTCTGACATTGTTCTTATTTTGTTCTGCCTCTTATTATAAACCCGTTTGCTCAATGAAGAGCCACTGACAGGTTGACTGAAGTTGAAATTTACCATTTTTATGACCCAAATTTGTTTTTTATTGGAAATTTGCTCATTTGTTTTGCCAAGAGTTAGATGAGAAGACTAATACCACTGACATTTAAAATGCACACTAAACATGAAGCTTTAGCCAGCAGGTGGTTAGCTTAGCTTAGTTTAAAGCCTGGAAGCAGGGAGAAATAGCTGGCCTATATTGAGCTATTTTAGTGTGAGCACAAATTGAATCTTAATGTAATATTTTTGAATTTGGAATGTTCAAAGTGAATAGTGTACGCTACATTTGAAATTGAACAGTAGCTGTGTAGTCTCTCCTACCATATCTTGGTTTACATGTCACCAGACCTAAATAAGGCTTTGTTTCAGCATGTGCAAGTTGAAAAAAAAGGTTTAATACATTTATACAATGCTAATACACTTACATGTGAGTTGTGAAGTGCAGCAGGTAGGGCTGTGCAATATGACAAAAAATTAATATCTTGATTTCATATCCCAATAATGATATATATGCCGATATAAAACATTTTTTGTAAATTCAATAAAATATCATGAGTTGCTGTTAATGAGTTAATTTCCAACATTAACTCGTGATATTTCTCTGCATCATAATAATTCATGCAATTCTGGAGGAATCCATTAACATGACAAATTCAATGATATAGAGTGAACAATGACACAGCAACGTAGCTAAGTGGGTTAGCAGCAAACTGTCGCTTCTTGCTGCTGCAAAGCTAACGAGAGGACAAGCTGCAACAGCATGTCTTGGTCAACTAGACTAGATGTCTGTGGGCAAGCCATTAAACGTTACCTGACACACACATCGTGGCTGGAACTGCTGGAAAAATGTTGCATGGTTCAACAGACTCTTTGGTATGAGCTCCTAGTTTTTGCTTGCATGGTCTGATTCCTCCTGTTCAGTATTACCCGCTTCTGAGTAAATAAAACTCCACGTTTTGTTTATCCCGAATGCAAATTTCTTTTCCGCAGCACGGCATATAAGAACGGACCGCGGTGAAGTAAGTTTCAAGCTGGATATTAGTTTTACGTTGGATGTTTGATAGACGAAATTGAAATTTTAAGAAACTGAATGTTAAGAAACTGAATTTGAGAAACTGAATTTGGAACTCAACCCAAATTGAACAAATACAATCAATTTCAAAACAAATCCACAGTTTGGCCATAGTTTCATATTTAGCATTCAGACATGAGAGTGGTATCGATCATCAAAAGGCATTTCCTCGCAAAATGTCAAACTACTGGTTTAGAGTTCAGAAATTTTGCTGAGAAGGTGGCTTACAGTAAAACACTGACCACACATGCATACTCCCACACATAAACTCAAAGGCCAATACAGACGCCAGAAGACTGTATGGAAACATGGTCGGATACAACACAAAGGAATAGTGGGGTATTTTCCCAGGCGGAGCAATGCCAGGAATGTGAGTCTATGGAATAGATATTTAAAACACACATGTACAATGGGGAAATAGAGACAGCTGTTAAAAGATACAGTAGCAAAGTGCATTGACACCACCATCCGTCTACAGTAAAACCCAGTAGAAAACACAGGATGTGTGCAACAGCTACTTGTATTTTGTATTTTGATATTTTCTCTGCTGTGTATCCACTACAGTTTTTCTCAGAGGAAATCAAAATATGAATATCAAGACATTTTTTCATGTGATTTGTGGCTCCCATTAGACACACACAAACTCAAAAACAATGTGACCCGGCAGATAATGATGAAAGTTCATCCAAACATTTGTCAGTGAAAGCTAAATTAAAGACTGCCCAGAATGAGCCAAAATTAGACAAGTAATCTGGGCAGTTGGCCAGAACTGACAGATGAAAAGTCCAGGTGTGTCGCAGGTTAACCTTGATAGCGTTTTAGTTTTTGAATGCTATTGACTTTGCTGGTTGTCAAATAGTTTCCACATCAGATCAGGATTATCTCTTAATCCTGTACTTTCAGCTGCTACTTTTCACTCCAGCTATTCCGTGTTCACATTGAAATGAAGCAAAGTCAACTTGTCAACTTGTGATTAATAGTTCTCATGGTTGGAGGTGGTTGTGTTATAGGAGTAACGAACAGTTTAGTTTACGCACTATTTTTCTAAATGCTTGTGTGCCTATGCAATGGAAGAAAACATTTGATGTATCAGCACACATGTAGTGGAACAAAACTTGTTTCTAAATATAAAGCAGGACATACTGTCTAAAAGCAATTAAAAAAAGCTAATATGTCAGGAAGTAGGAACAAAAGGGATGTTTAAATCTTCACTTCTCTTTTTGAAGCCATGCACTTCAGCTGAAAAACAGCCACACAACAAATAACTAAGTTGTCTATTTTTAGAATTGTATTTTATTCTGCTGACTGAGCTGGCACAGAACTGATTTCCCACACCCAACTTTACTTTGAGAAATCCATGACCAGAACATATGATTTTAAGTTGCAGAATGTTGGTAACGTCTGCTGATACATTTTAGCCAGCTTTTCTCTCGAAAGATGATGACGGTGAAATATTTTTGATTGCTGAAGGCACTGCTGAATAAGATGATCTGACCTGTGCCAAGTAGCCAGGCAGCATGAGTCTTGTTGCCATGCAGTTAGAATTTCGTAGTTAGATTTTAAGTACAGTAAAAAATGAGTCACATGCCTCAGTGACTGATTAGACCACCTTTCAGTCTCAGTTTTAGTTCCCCCTTTCCCGGTGCTACAGTATATGTTGTTGTTTTAGCACACTGTGAAATATATTATTTTCATGTACAACCTTACTGTTGAGACATATTGTTACATATAACAGTTTGTGGTGTATTAACACATTTTCAGGTTCTCTTGATTTATGAGACTTTGTGTATTCCAGTCTCCAGCACTACAAACAGCTTTCTTTTTTTTCTTCTATAGCTTCTGTAAAAATGTTGAAAGAAGAGGAAATTTGAAATCCAGTGACTCAATTGTCTCCTTCTGCAATAGTAGTCATAACAGAATTTCCACAATACAGCAGGTGCTGCTCCCAGCTGCCATATTCCACTTAACTCACCTTAAGGGATATCATCTGTTGTAGTATATTGGCTATCTATGTTGGATATGGAGGTTTTTGTGTCTTTTGTGGCACTTAGTGACAGTTAATGTGATCAAATATTGGTGTTAACTGTGTTATGCAGCTCATGTCATTGCTTTAGTACTGTATGACTTTGAGGCCATGGGGAAAATGTACTACAGTTCCTGATATAGTACCATGTGATGCATTTTCAGTTTTTGCTATCAGCCAGTAAAGTGTTCACAATAGCTTCACTTCAGTTGTATTGTTTAATATAGGGAAAGTGAATGAAGTATAAAAAGGCAAAATACTAATACTGTAAAGGATGTGCTAGCACAGTGCAGTTACAGTGTAAAAATAATCCTAAATATGTATGACAATATATTAGTTACCATTTGTGAATAAATAAGGACATACAGCGGTTCAACAGGACAGGTCCCACTCAGAACAGGCCTCGTCATGGTCGACCAAAGAAGTTGAGTGCACGTGCTCAGCGTCATTTCCATAGATTGTCTTTGGGAAATAGACGTACGAGTTCTGCCAGCATTGCTGCAGAGGTTGAAGGGGTGGGGGGTCAACCTGTCAGTGCTCAGACCATACGCTGCACACTGCCTCTTCTAAGATGATGCACAAGAAAGCCCGCAAACAGTTTGCTGAAAACAAGCAGACTAAGGACACAGATTACTGGAACCATGTCCTGTGGTCTGATGAGACCAAGATAAACTTATTTGGTGATGATGATGTCAAGCGTGTGGCTGGCAACCAGGCTGGCAACTGCAGCTACAGTTAATTGAGGGAATAATGATCGCCTCCATTCAGAGACTAGACCCAGGGAAATTTTCCAACATGATAACGACCCCAAACACACCTTCAAGACGACCACTGCCTTGCTAAAAAAGCTGAGGGTAAAGCTGATGGACTGGCCAAGCATTTCTCCAGACTTAAACCCTATTGAGTATCTATGGGGTATCCTCAAACAGAAGGTAGGGGAGCGCAAGGTCTCTAACATCACCAACCTGTGAAGCTCTGGTGATCTCCATGCCCAAGAGGGTTAAGGCAGTGCTGGAAATTAATGGTGGCCACACAAAATATTGACACTTTGGGCCCAATTTGGACATTTTCATCTAGGGGTGAACTTGGACATTAATGTCTGTGTGATGTGTTATTTTGAGGGGACAGCAAATTTACACTGTCATACAAGCTGTACACTCACTACTTTACATTGTAGCAAAGTGTCATTTCTTCCGTGTTGTTACATTAAAAGATAGAATGAAATATTTACAAAAATGTGAGGCGTTTACTCACTTTTGTGAGATACTGAAGATGACTTAGACTTTTTAAGTGTTTATCCATATAATTTAACACATGATGTTTTCTTGGTATTTTATTAAACAAGACCATAAAACAGATGTCACTGAGGCCACAAGTTACAATTAAGGGATAAGGGTAAATGCTAAAGCATAGTATAACACCAGTACAAGTAGAGAGGAGTCATAAAGTCAGTAAACTGACTCAGAAAGGTCAGTCATATCTAGATAAAGTTTGCTTACATTAGCCATCATTAGCCACCATAAGCTGCTCTAGACCATGAAAGGCTGTAACAGCAAAAACTGAGTCAACATATTGCTTAAAAATTTAACCTATAATTTATAAGACAAAGTTCCTTTAATTTTGACTTTTAAACTTAGTGGTCTAGTCGTTTTGGCAAAATACGCTTATTCACTTTCCTAACTAAAGTCAAATAAGAATTAGACCACTCTTATGTCTGAAGGATAAATATGAAGCTACAGCCGCTTCGCTTAGTTTAGCATAAAGACTGGACAAAATACAAAAATGACACGTTTTGGTTTTATGGATGTTTAATCTCTGTATTCGCCCTGTTTCTAGTCTTTATGCTGTAGCATAGCACAGATTAAAATTATAGATATAAACTTTGTTTGATAGGTATAGCCCTATCAGAGAAATCAGTGTGGTAATGATCTTCTCATCTAACTTCCTGCAAGAAAGCAGATAAGCATATTTCCCAAAATGTCAAATTATTCCAAGTACTTTGTATTAATGTATAGATCCAGTACACTACGTTTATTCACACATATGATTTCTCTGGTTTATACACACAGGCTCACACTTCCCTCCACTGGCCACAATGTCCGTATTAAACTTTCTTCTTCAAAGCACTTGTTATGGCCATGTCTCAGATGTTGTAAAATTGCTCCACATACCAAAACATGTGGATTGGAATGTGACTACCTGCAGGTTCGCCACAAGGGCCTCATGGGCTGTTGTTACACATCAGGACTCAACAGACTTTCAGCTAATACTACTGAACTGTTTTCCCCATTTTGCAACATCCACTACGCCCCGATATTGACGGAAAACAAGAACACGGCTTGTTATGAAACAGCAAATAAAGAAGTCTAAGAGAAGCAGAGAGAGCAAATGAAAGGAAAACACAACACATATATTCCACTGGTCTAAATGGGGCCTTGCAATTTGAACACAACACATGGACAGTCTGGCGAACAGACAGACGGGAAATGATGGGGGAGTGGGGGGTGGAAGTCAGAGTTGCACAGAGATGTCTGTTGTCTTACAAGGGTGGTGGCGAGGTTTGAACATGAGCATGCATCAGGACGCTGCTCTCAGATTAACACACAACTCTGTATTTTTAGCTTTTCTGGAAAGTTTTACTTTCAGTGAAAAATGCGAAATAGTTCAGAAAACATCTCTGCAACTTTTATCCACCAGTGCTGTGTTCACACTGATGCTTCTTACTGTTCTTCTCTGTTGTTGTTCTCATCACATCTGGATGGTGTGTGTTAAACCTGCAGAAAGAGTCACTGAGGAAGAGAGGGGGGCTTATGAAGCAGATTCACCACATGGCCAACAATATTTAGTCTAGAATCATGGTTATGTCTTTATTTTTAACTGTCTGACCGAGACACACAGGTATAGACATAATGGGGCTTTTGTTTTGCTCACCAAAACCACGATTTTAAGCACCAGTGACGTTGTCTTCCGTCACACTGACACGTTACAACATGTGCAAGCACACATGCGCCTGAGCTAAGGGGAACAGGAATAACATCAAAAATGCATAAATACAGCTGTCAAAAATGTCTGTTTCTGGCATTAAATATTTATTTTTGAGATAATCTGAGCAGGACATTTTAATGCTATGCTTAAGGATTACATTATGACATTTTCTGTGTAGCCATATTTAGCTGCAACTGCAAACTATTCTAAATTCTGGTACTTCCTAAGAAATCACAGTGTAGCTTCTTAAGGATATCTCTCATACACAGACAGCACTGACAGAAGAAAAAACTG
Source organism: Micropterus dolomieu (assembly GCF_021292245.1). Lineage (NCBI taxonomy): Eukaryota > Metazoa > Chordata > Actinopteri > Centrarchiformes > Centrarchidae > Micropterus > Micropterus dolomieu. The sequence continues at coordinate 10,606,457 of NC_060162.1, read as the reverse complement.
GATTTCTCTCAGTCCATACATATCAGAACATCCTGCCGGATCAGTGTGCTATTTTATCTGATGTTGTTGAATCCTCCCAAGAATGTCAGGTATGAGCATAGCTGTGTTGTATAACCTGGCTTTAGCAAATTTTGATTTTAGACAAAATATCACACGTTTCAAATTTTTTTTGTTTAGATTTCAAAGTTGCATGAGTACCTGTAACTAAATGTCATTTCCCCTGGTCCAACTGCGATAAATCATCCCATTCCTATAAAACAAGAATGAACACAGGAAACACTCCCCGCTGTGTTTTTGATGGAGAAGCAGTGTGCTCCTCTATCCCCAAGCTCTAATAAACACAAGGCTTTGGCTCCAGTATGAGTTCAGTATGTCTCTCTCTCTTTGCCCCAGGCTCAGTCTTTTGCCCTCTCTCTCTCTCTGTTTCTCTCACTTTCCCTTGGTTGCATGGTTAGAGTGGCTGGTATAGGCCACAGCAAGTCACTGAATTATGGGAATATTTCCCGGCTCATACCCAGAGGCCACCATCCCTTCATTCATGAGAGGACCTTGGGATCATGTTGCCATGAGCAGGTGGACGGCCTCAAGCATAAATGCTGTTTACAGGGCAAAGCCTGAGTGTATTAAACAAACCTGGAGAGTAGAAGAGTATCCTCTTCTACCAGGATCAAAGATTCTGTTTGGTCCGAGCTTATTGTATAAAGTAAAGTAATATGTAGGTATTTCCTCATTTTAAGTGTGAGTTGATATGATGCTGTAGTGAAAGGTGGAGAACGGAAAGCCTCAGAGCCCCTGCCTAAATAAAGGTTATAGTGCCATCATGTGGTTTTCAAATTCATTACAGTACTGGGGAAAATCCAGTCCTGTTCATCTTTTTTGCATCTTGCAAATAAGTAAGCTTACGTTAAATGGGGAATAAGGAGAGTACAATTTTTCCTTGTAGTGCATTTTCATGGATTCTCACAAATGGAAAGACTGTATGATGTATAATTCTAATGTTGTATAATTCTGAATGAGTTATGCAAGATTGTAGTCTCTGTGCTGTGAGTTTAAATACAGTAATGGCTTGGAGGGCTGCCTCATTTAAGGGGTTTTGTTACTTTCACACTGGATTTATGAAACAATAAGATTGCTAACTGGTTTAAATAAGTTGTGATGACCTGATTGAAAAGTGCAGAATTTACTTAAGCATTCGTTTAACATTTCTCTAGTTTTGCACAAAGACATTGGTAATATGAGTGAGTTATTGAGTTTACAAATGCTTTGTAGAGCATTATAGCATCATTGTAATGTATTATATTATCTTGTATATGTTAGTATTGTGTTTTAGCTTAGCAATGACTGAGCAAACTGTGAGATGCAGTTGAGAGCTCCCGACAGAGGTGCTACGTGGCTGGAGTTAAGATTGTTTTGCCAGAATAAGTTTTTTAAATGCTGTTTCATTTGTAATTAGTTTTTTTATTGTTTCATTTTTTTATTTAGTGTGTCTGTGATTAATGTTCCATCATGATCCTGTGACTGTTTGACATGTATGCCTGATGGGTTGCAATAGATAGACACCTTGGTGACCTCTGCAATGACTTATCAGTGTCATGTCACTGAGGTGAATGTCTTATTTACTCGATGTGACTTGTGTGATTGATTTATGATAATCACAATGCAAATATAAGCAGGCAGGCAGGGTAGAGTGAGAGTAAGACAGAATCAGATATGCAAAAAAGGGAAGTTTGAAAATGCTTAGAGACTGTCAATAGTTAAGGCACATGACCACACAGAGCCCATAGTGACAACACAGACCTACAGAGACTTAAGGGGAAATACCTGATCTGGTAAAGTTTGGCACAGTTAAAGGCTAGTGTAAAAGTGTTTTTTAAGATAACTCTTGAAAATCTCAGCGGTCGGGGAGAATCGGATAGTGGGGCCAAGAATTCCAAAGTTTAGGGGCCATTGAGAAGGCCCTATTCCCATAACACTTTGTCCTGGACTAAACTGTAATGGCCGAATGATTACTATTGGACGGTGAAGACAGACATGTAATTAAAAGACTTCTGTACTGCTCATTATGAGGAAGCCAGGGGTTACTTATAAGCCAGCATGTAGACTATGAGCACCAAAAGTTGATGATGGAATGATGGATGAATTAAATTTTAAAAAGCCCAAGCCGGGGGGACTTTAATAACCCAAACAAGTATTGTTCATGGATGGTAATAAATTAAGCAGGCTGAGAATATTGCCCTCTAGGCATCAATGTTTAAGGTTAAGCTCCAGTAGAGTAATTGAGAAAGCATATGAATCTGTGGTGCTGATATTTCAGTGTCAGGATGTATGGAGGTGGTTTTCAAATTGGTCCCAATATTCATGGAAAACGTCTGGTGCTGGCATCGGCTATATGTGTGCACCCCTTTGTATCAACAAAGGTTCGATGACCACCCCTGGAGCTTCAGAGGGTTGGCTGAACTACTATACATAGAGTTTATATAATATTATATAATATAAATTTTATGGAATGTATGACAGTGGACTATTGTAATCCCAAAACCGGCTCAGGTTTCAATTGCAGTTCTATTTCAAGGCTTTCTTCAAAGACAAGCAACTGGTTTGCACACAAATTAAGGAGTTTTCAATTCTTTGACTTCCTATTCATTATGAATTTACAATGCATAGGAGTAAAAAGCACAAACTTTTTGATGAATACCTTCCTCAGTGTGCAGGCATGTCTTTCAAGCATGATCAAGGCACATTAAGTTTATTTGTATAGCACCTTTCAACAACAAGGCAATTCAAAGTGCTTTACACAAGACATACAAGGCATTCAGACAAGATATAAAAGAAACACAAGACAATACAAAATGACATAGATATAATTTTATGAGTAAGATCAAATTTCATATACAATGCACAAGATCAGCATTAAGTGTCCAAAGGAAAGGAAAGATGATTAAGGTAATAATCCAAATAAAAACAAATATAGGAAAAAAGGGGGGAAAAAGACAAATATGTACTATTCCACAGCAGCACAACAAATGAACTCCAAGGAGTCTAGGGAGAAAGCCCCAACCCAGCTATAATAAATCACATAGCTCCAGGAAATAAAATTACTTCTCCACCAAACACACATACACAAACACCTCCTACACCCACTTCAGTGTCATAACTAGAACATATATTAATCCATACCCAAGTTTGATCTAATTAATCTGACACACAAGATCTGACCAAGTAGCTTGCTGGTTCAAAGTATATGTTTTTATGCTTTATATTTAATTAGCAATTGGATGTACAGTGCCCTCACAGCATCTAATGCATCATACATCCACGAGGAATAGAGCAGCAGTTTCAATTAAGAGGGAAAGCAGTGAAACTGATTTTTAAGAATTTTACTGTGATAAAATGATGAAGTCTAGAGAAGCATTAGTGACAGGATTATGTTTTGCATATAAAAGTGTCGTCTATCTTTATTTGTACGTCTCCCACTAGTCTGTCTGGTCAGAGACTGTGGGATCGTGTCAGTGTCCTTTCTCGCTTCACTATGTGATGTGACATTTTCAGAAAGGTCAGAAATTGAACTTCTCTTTCTTCTTTTTCGTCCTCAGTGTATGTTTGTATATGTGTGGGCGTGTTGTGTGCCGTGTGTAGACATGTTTACGCACATCCATGTTTTCCCAGTGTGCATTTAAAGTCAATGGCCTGCTGTCTGTGACACAGCGGCATGTAGCCTCCTGGAGGAGTTGTGGCCTAGCAATCTGCCGCTGTTGACATTTCTCATATGGGGCTTCTGAGATTCACACCCCTTGTTGTTGTTCTCTTGATATCTAAATTTATTTCCCCAAGCACTTAACATTACAAAGAGGAAGAGGGCCGTCTCAGGGCAGACATATACAGTGGATTTTAATGTCCTGGCAGCTTGAAGTGTGAAAATTGTCAGCAAAAGCTCCAAAAATGGATTAGATATCATGCACAGACAGCAGCACATAGAATACCTAGAATGCATGTAGCTTGCAGGTGTTTTTACTTTTAGTGAAGACATTGCCATTTTATTTTCACCCCTGATGCAACACATATGTTTATCAAATTGAATTAGGTCATGATATCAGTATTATGTTCCTTAATATTCTAAATCAGGGTGTTGTGGTGGTTGAGCAGGTGGGACCCAAATGCAGGACTCAGAGCAGAGGAGGTACAGTTCAAAAAAGGTTTAATTCCAACAGAAATCCAAATCCAGGGAAACACGATTAATAAGGCAGGCAGGCAGGCAGGCAGGCAGGCAGGCAGGCAGGCAGGCAGGCAGGCAGGCAGGCAGGCAGGCAGGCAGGCAGGCAGGCAGGCAGGCCAACAAACAGCAACATGGGACAGAGCGTCTATATATATATATGTTGACCGGACCAAGACTGAGGGAAACAAGCAAGGATATATACACACACAGGGTTAACGAGCTGGGAGGGGACACAGGTGAGGGACATGAGGCTGACGAGACACAGGCAGGCAGAGAGATAACTGGGGGAACAGACGGAACACTTAACAGGCAGACATGGGGCAAAATAACAACCACCAGAAGAACATAGACCAGGAGTAAACACTTAAGACATGAACTAATGTACAGGACAAAGAACTAAGACAAAAGACTACACAGGGAAACAGAACCAAAACTGACTTAAACAGGAAACATGAACACAAAAACCACACTCCTAACAAAACCCACATTTCAATAACTGAATAGTTTCTTCCTCTGATGCAACATACATCTTGAAAACAGTGAGCCACCCACTGGCTTCATTGGTGACATTTTCCCCAGGGATTTGACAGTGTGACAATTAATTTGGAGCACATTGCTGTGGCACAAACATTGCATGGGATGCATTGTGTTGACATCATAGTAAACACACACTGAATCTCTTTCCATAGAGACATTCAAATGAATTACAATTTTTTAGCCATGTTAGCAGCGTGGCTTTAGGGATGGCAATGTCAGTCCGTCGATTGGTTGGTTTATCACTTTGGTCCAGACGGAAATATCTTAACGACTATTGGACGAATTGCCGTGAAATTTTGTTCAGACATTGATGGTCCCCAGAGGATGAATCCTACTGAGATTGACAATCCCAATTTTTCATTTTGCATTTTTATTTTTTAGGGAAATGTCTTTACAACTATTGGATAGATTGACATAAAATTTTGTACAGACATTCATGGTTCCCAGAGGATGAATTATACATTACATTTAGCTGACGCTTTTATCCAAAGTGACTTACAATTGCTATATATGTCGGAGACCACACTGCTCTGGAGCAACTAGGGGTTAAATGTCTTGCTCAGGGACACATTGGTGTCTCACAGTGGATTAGAACCCGGGTCTCTCACACCAAAGGTATGTGTCTTATCCACTGCTCCATCACCACCACAATTATAGTGACTTTAATGAATTTTTCATGAAGTGCCACAAGCAGGTCATTTTTTTCACATTTCCAGAGAAATATCTATGTAATTAAAACATGGACTGGCACAAAACTATGCACAGACATTCATAGTTCCCAGACGATGAATCCTATTGACCTTGGTGATTCTCTGACTATTTGTCTAGCTCCACCATGAGGTTGCCATTTGGGGTTTTGATTAAAATGTCTCAATAACTATGGACTGCCATGAATTCTGAACAGACATCTTAAGCAACACGAGTGGTCAACAGCTTCATGTTCAAATGTCATGGAAGCAGCTAATTGGAGTTCTCAAAAGCTGGTAGGTGGTGGTAGCCAATGTCCTGCTGGTTGATGCCACTGAAGACCAGTGCTATCACTATAAAATGGGAAGATATCTGGACCTAGTTTGTACTACTTACTCTGAAAGTTATTTGCAGGCCAGCGAGGCTGCTGCTGTAGAAGTTTGGGTTGGGTGTAGATAATAGAGGCAATGGAGGAGGATTTTTAGAAGTTCGTCATTGAGTTCTGGAAAACCATTCAGTGTCAAAGAAGGCGGAGGCAGGACATTGCTCAGTGTGCTTTTGCAAAGGCAGGGACATTAACGGGAGAAATAGTTGGAAGGTGTAAGAAGCAGTTTGAGAAAGAAAACCCAGTTGACAAATGCTTTATTCTAGAGAAAAGAGAAGCCAATTTTAAAGTCTCAGAAACTTTTCTTGGCAGAGGATGTTGAGATAGTTCAAAATGTCATGGCAGTATGGACGAAATCTGTCTGGAAATGTTGAAGTTTTGTGATTGAAAAGCCTTTTCAGTGTCACATTTACTATTGCACTATATTGGCAGATATTGGAAGCATAACATTTTGGGGATTGTGTGCTCAATCAGATCACAGACAACTCAAACTCCCTTCCCCTGAAAGCCTGTGACAAGGTGCTGGAAAGGAAACTCTATCTGACTGTCAAATGGATTTAAAAGTAACAATGCACACAAAGCATGTGCAACTTCTTTTCACCCTCTAACAGATCATTGAAAGTTTTGGAGTTTGCTAATCGTGACTACATGTAGCTTTGTGGATTAGAAAAAGGTCACTGACCAGGTTTCACAAGGTATCTTGCAGGTGGTGCTGTGAGTGCCTGGGCTCCCAGAGCTGCAGCAGCAAGCTGTTCAGACATTGTACACTCAGAGATTCTTATAATGGTCGGGTTTGTTAAAAAGGGCATTGGACTCTCTGACAAGGATGCCTCCTTTCTGTGTGGGATTTTCAAAGAGTGCTCATTAAGGCAAAAGGTCTGGAGAATGTTCACTTTAGACAGTAGGGTGAAATCTGCTGTTTATAGAAAATATTGCCCTTTTATGGTTATCAGATGATTAATGCCAATGTGCAATGGAGCATGGTGAGTGTGATGGCTAACATCTCTAGGTTTAAAGCAATGGCTGTTAAGAAAAGCAATGGACTGTCACATTCAGCCAGAAGAGACCCAAGGAAGTCCCTGTAGCTGACAAACTAGCAAGGCTACAGAAAACTAGTCTACCCACACCTTCGGCCATCTTCATAGGTCTTGCAGGTCATAGCAGTCCGTCAAGAAATAGTCCAGCACATTACCACTTCTAAAACAGTTTCCAGTTCCATTATGCTAAGCTAGCTGTAGAGTGGAATAAACCTTCTGATCCAACCCTTGACAAGAGAGCTCAAGAATTCCCTTTAAACCCAAAGCTTGTTAATTTTACATTTTGCTTTTTTATGAATTAAAGAAACAAGATATATTAGTGCTCTTCAGATGCACTGGTAGGTGGGTTTTGTTACCTTGGACAGACCCAGGATAGCTGTTTCCCAGTATTACCATTCTGTAGCTAAGCTAACTGGCCGCTGGCTTTAGCTTCATATTTAACATACAAGTATGAGAATGGGCAATCAATCTTCTCATCTAAACCAGTCATTTCCCAAAATATTGAAATATTCCTTTTAAAAAAGATACAGCCTACAAATGTTTTCCGTCAACTCTGCCTACATATATGTATACAAACATGTAAATTAAATTAAAAGAGCGTATCTTCAATAGCAGTCTCATCAGTGGTTATAGTCCTCTTATGTTCCCATGTAACTACACAAGGTGCAGTTTATGTATTTTAGTTAGTTAGTTTTTTTTTGTTTTTTTTTAACCCGAGGGAGTTCACATTATGGCTCAAACTGCAAGTGAATGATGAGGCCCATTTTTTATAAAGCCATGATTGATCGTGCACTAAATGGGAAAAAGCAGCTGCAATAACAACACAAAAGGACACCGTGTAGGATGAGTAGACACGCAGTGTTGTGTGCTACACTTTTTATATTGCACAGCAGAGGTGTTTCACTTAATGATGCGTCATTCATTAGAGCCTAACAACTCTGTCAGATAATGAAAAGATGATAAACTAGCAGTTTGTGGTGATAAAGGGTTTTGTATCTGAGCTGTGAAGGACAACCACTGCTACATACGGTATGGAAAATAAAATGCAGTACAAAACCCATGTATTCATTCTTCACATCTTAGCCAGACACTCATGTGAAGAGGTGTTGTATGTTTCAAAATGTTGAACTACTGATTCAAAAAGGTATGTGACAAAATGCAGGAGACTGGGGAATTCAGCGTGTCCAAACAATAAGCTGCATACATTTTGTATGTTGTAGATGTTGAAAATATTTGCCTCATTCTCATCTATGCTCTAGTAATGAAATTCAACGCCTTCTTCCTTTCTTGTGTTCCTGCATTATTGTCCCTGTGTGTAAGACTCTGCGGCACTGAGATCCTCTGGAGGAAATGCACAGAGGCCTGCAAACAGGCCAAGTCTCAGGTCAGCACAGGAAGCTCCGATGCTTATATAACAGCCTTATTGAGGGTATCGGTATTTGACATGTCACATAGCAATCTCCTCCGTCAGCCTCCCACTCTAATGCCCGTCCACAACCCCTGCTCTCACATGTATCAGGTTGGCCAGGTCTCAGCAAGGGAACATTTTGGCCTCCAGTGAGGACTACTACAGCATGTTTGTCTGACAGGGACACTTGACTTGAATGTTCAGACCATTGGTATGTAAACTGATTTCTGTCTGGATAAATATTTATGTATCCCCACTACTCGTTTTTTTCCTTTGAGTTATATCCAAAAGGTAGTGTCAACCCTAAATTTAATCACCCTCCAAGTTCAGGTTCAAAGGGGCGCCCTCTGCCATTTAATGGAAGCCAATGATGTGTGTTTTGCCTTTAAGTCAGGGTGAGATTGAAAAACGATAAGGAGGCTATTAAAGACCTTCCTCCAAGAGGCAGAAACCCCAGTGTCTCAGGGCTTCTTGGCCACCAGTAGCAGCAGCCTTGCCGACCTCGCAGGCTGTATTTATAGAGCACTGTGGATGAGTCATTTGGCCGAGTGCCCACTCTTCATTCGCCAGATTTACAGGTCCCCACTTTGGGGAGGGCTGCTTGATTTACGATCCTCCCTCTCCCACCCCCCTCCACCACCACAACCAGCAGCTCCCACCCCACCCCTCTCACTTCCTTCAGAGTCGAGCAGACGCACCATCTTGCCTTCGGCTTGCTGTCTCACTCGGTTTTATTCGGCCGCTCTCTCCTACACTTCTTTTTTGTTTGTCTTAGAATTATGCTTCCTCTGGTCTTTCAGCTCCTTTGACAGAAGCATATGTAGAGGAAAGGTTTCCTGAGAGGCAGACAGACTAGCCTTAGCCTGACCTTGCCTAAGTGCTGCTGATTTGTGTGTCACATTGACCTGCCTTTGACTGACGTTTTAGGCGAAAGAGTTATATGAGGTGGGAGAAAGAGAGAAGCAAAGGAAGGAGGGGGAAAGTAGTAAGGAAAGTAGTGAGTGTAGTGGATAATGTTTTAGCAGAATCAGAAGGAGATAAATCTAACTGTGGCACAGAACAAGAACAGATGAAGAAGTGGCACTGGGGGGCCGGCGGTGCGCAGCAACAGCGTGGCTTTTGCTCCCTCAACCTCCAGCTCAGAAGGGTGCACATCTTCCTCTGCACCCCATGGATCTTAACTCCAACCCAGGTCTGTCTCTTTACTGAATACTAAACACGTTTGCATCTGGTTTGGAGCGTTTCATTACGATGGCAGTGATATTATTAGAAGCACTGTTTTAAGTTTCAGTTATGACTGAGGGAAGGGGTGAAAGGATTTCTTAGACAGCTTCAGTTGTCTTAAACTTCAGAAACAAAGCTACATAGAAAGTATCTTCCAAATGCTGTTCATTCATCATGCCAGCAGATATGTGTTTTACAAGTTACCATTCATAGCTTATGTTTATTGCAGCTGTGAACTCAGATGAGCAGTTTCCTGATTTTCCTGCTGTTGTGGTGACATTGCTGCACCTTCCTTTTTATTAATCTATTTATCTACTGTAACATCTGCAAACATGTTCTGTGAATAATGGTATTTTATTCTGGCAAATTGTGTAAGGTCTTTTGGGGGGCTTTGCTCTGTGGCGCTGTATTGACAGGATGTGAATGATCAATGTCTTGGAGCTTGATGAAGATCCTCCTTCATGCTCAATATGTCATTCATTTGAATTTTCCGTACATTACATGGTCTGGTAAGCTCACTTCTTTCTAACTCCACACCACAGATTATTTTTCATGTTCTAACTTGTGGTCTTCAGACCCAAATGACACTGACAAGTGACATCCCTCTAAAGCCACAAAAGCTTTTTACACAGCTTTTTTAACAAATGCAGTAGTACTCCCTAAGACCTGTACACAGATTTTGAGGTGCGGAATCGGCAGAGTTCTCCTTCGCCTTCAGTGACTGTAGAATAAGTAAATATAAAAGCACCAATCCATCAAAAGAATCCTATGAAGCACTTGCAAAACTATTTCACCTCATTGTAATACAAAATATCATTAACCAACTGGGTAATGTGATTGGAAACATTTTGATGAAATGAAAGGCTTTGTTGTTGTCAGTCACACAGGTGACACCAACAAACCACATAGACATTTTACATTCATTCACTGCATGAATGAATTAAGAAAACGTTATTTTTCATTTCAACTTTGAGTAAAGGAAGATGAAATAGAAAGTTCAGCAATTCCTACGTACTGTACACTACTAACTTGTAAATATTGAGTGTAAACACCACTGGCATTTGCCGCGTGCAACACACACACCAGCGACCCACAAACAGCTGTCTCTTTATTTAAGTTAAAACGTTTCAACATTACTGAGAATATAAAGACAGATAAGTGGTATGAGCTCCTCAACTCCGTAAACTTTCAAGCACATTTTTGGTTCCGCCATCACTTTTCGTAAAACTGTCAATATTTGAAATCTAAACAGCTGATTTCTCACCTCAAAACTTCTCAGAATTGGATTTAGTGATGAAATAACGCATGAAAATTGTAAAATATAAAACTTTATGTTGCTGGCCTCTGTCTGGTGCACGCAATGATGATGCAGTGAATAGTGACGATTCTCTCTGAGCAATCAGCAGTCTGCTGCATGTCACATTTTAGTATCGCCTCAGCTCGCTTGGAACCTCAATGGAGGTGATATGAAAAAAAGTATATGTTAGCAGGTACAGGTACAACTTTTCCACAGTGGAAAACCAAAAAAAGGCAAGGCGAGGCAAGGCAAGGCAAGGCGAGGTGAGGCGAGTCGGGCTGGTACTGTGCAGTGGAAAAGGGGCTATGGTGTGAAAAGGATTTAACCATTGGAGCAATTCGAATAACATATGCTTTATATAATATAGTATGTAGTTTAAATGCCACCCAGTTGTGGTAGTGCTACATAGCTTTAAAAAAATCCTGCCAGAGGAAGAAAAACATTATTAAAATTTCTGGCTGCTTGAGGCAGATAACAGAACACACTCATGAATTCATGGCTCCCAGCCCGCCTGTAAATCCATCTTGGTAGTTCTGTTCTTGTGCAAAAATCTGAAGCAACAGATGGGAGAGAAAGCAGGCAGAAGAAATAGTGTACCGTATATGTATAATGTTGGGGCACAAATGGGATTGCAAGGACTGCTGATGGAGGTGAGGAGGAAAGTGAAGAGAGGAAGAAGGTGTTTTATATGTTTGGTTTGCTGATCTCAGAAAGCAAAATGATAAAAACACTTATATAATTATTCATTTTAAATTTGATCAGGCTATTTCTTGCCTGTGGAGGCAGCAAGTAATAAGTGACTAGACAATAAAACTAAATCTGTTGCCATCTGAAACAGAAAAGTGTGAAGAATGTCATTGGACGTTGCCTTCCTGTCTTCATCAAATCAGGTAAAGGACAAATTAAACAATTTAATTAAATACTTTGATAAGCTTTGTTTGCCTGTTGACTCAACTTGGGCTGTAGGAAATTGACATTTAAGAAAACAAATTATTCTGATTAAACAATAATCAGAATAATTGTTAGTTGCAGTCCTACTAAAGACCTCTTCACTTTTTCTACTAAGGGAATCAACGCTGTATACAGTGATCTCGGTTAAAATACATCAGAAACTCCTGTTATTCCATGTAACACTGCAAAGCAACTGGACACTGATTTAAAAAAACACTACACACGTGAGGTAACTCAGTACCAGTGACAGCAGTTAATGAAAGCTTTATTTATAGCACAGGTTTGAGCCTAGAGAACTGACTGAACAACATCAGCAAACCTTCATCGACACACAAAGAGACATCCTTATCGTCAGCATTTCTCTGTCTCTCCACTTAGATCACCACCAATCTTTTTCTTTGCCTGCACTCCCCCTGCACTGCAGCCCTCTCAGGCTCAGTGCTTTGACCAGCTTTGTCAGAGAAAACAACGAGGATGTGGAACGGCAACGCAGACAGGACTGCTGCGATGGCCAAAATGAAAACACGCTTATCTTGCCGAAGCTGATGGCCAGTGTCCATTGGCTGTCCAAATAATTGGGCAGCGAGTCAACAGGAAGTTTTAGGATGCATGCCTTCTGAGTTTGGCCATCACACAGATATGCATGCGGAATCACATAACTGGCACAGACGGCCACAAGTATGAGTTTATTACACAGTGACACAGATGCCTCTGCTCTGGGAACACATTCACTAGTTTTGAACTAAAATGGTGTCATTCATATTCCATGTTCCACCTCATCACTCACTAAGTAGAAATATGAAGTGGTGGGACAGGCTCATGTAGGGTGATGATTGATGAAAGTCAGATTTATCTCTACTTTCTATCACAATAATGTTCACCTCTGACACGCCCTTTAATCTCCTAACGCAATCTAGCAAATGAAAACATTGATTAATGCTTCTATGACAGATGACCAGAGTGAATTCATTTTACAACAAATTTACTTCAGGGGAACGAAAATCATGAGAAACATTTTTTTTAAGACCCAGTTGTCAGGATTTTTCTTTCTGTCACATTTTTGTTGTGTCTCTCTGGTTAATGGTCTTCACCGACAGCATTTCCGGAGCTCACATGCTAAATCCAGACTCAGGCTATTTCTGTTTTACTTGTTTTACTTTTGATCACACATCCTCCTTTGTTGCTAGTTCTCTTTGGTTCACATGGGGAAAGACAGAATAAATGAGTTTCTCTGCCTCCAGTAGTCACACCATAAACCAGAAGTCGGGTTTCTAAGGTTCAAAGGGCTTTCCCAAAGGCCAGGCTGACTCAACCTACCAATTTTGGCTGTGGGGAGTGCAGGTGTGAATCTGCCCTGAAGCCCGCATCACTGCTGAAAGGTGATATTAGAAGGTATTAGTGAGTGAGCAACAGGTACTTTGTCAAGTCCACTCCCTGTTTCATTCTCTAGCGTAGATCAAGGGTGGTTCACCGCCTTCTCCCAGTGCCAGGATGTTTGTCTACGTCTTTTCCTTCCAACATAATAATTTGCAAACAAAGACGCAGATTTAGCTGAATGGCGTGTTATTGACATGTTATGCTGAAGAAAAAAAACACTGTTGCCCTAAAGAAATTCGTTTTGCCAGTAGCATCCTGATCTGCATCTGTGTGTGTCTATGTGTGTGCATGAGGCTTAGCACTGACAACATCCTGTATCTAAATCAAAACCAATTTGGATATCGGACAGACATTTGTTTTGGGTCGTAGACTGCACACCAAGTATGAATTCCTGGCATGCACAGCGTACAGATTTACAGTCTCATGGCCATGAGTGCATGATATACATATGTCGAATTGGTGATCCTTCATAGCGAGATACGTTTATATAAGGGTGCCTACATGTTTCACACAGACACACAACATCACATGCATATTACAGCACACGCACAGTAGATGAAAATCATCCTGTCAAACACATTGCAGGCCAAAAGAGAACTGTACACGAAACATGATGACACCAGGCTAAAAGTGCATTAAAAGGTAATGTCAGGTTGACTTTAGAGAGCTTTGCTGTGGAGCCACTTGTGGTTCTTCTCTTGGATCTATATGTACTGCACCTTTCGCTATCATCATAAGTGTCAGTCTGCCTGTATCATTGATGTAATGTTTCAGCCTCCCAGCATTGCGTGCAAGTGTTCAAGTGACAACAGCTGCCGGCCCTCACCAAATCTCAACACTGCTAACATTTAAATGGAATATTAATCCCCCAGTCAGTAGTCACTGAAGCTGCCAGTGGTCTTAATGGTTCACTCGTAAGGTTTTTGGTATTTTAACAAACCTCAAAGTGTTGTCATGCATAGTTTAAAGATGTTTGGAATTAGTCTAGAATTAATCTCATGTTATACTGGAAGTCACCACTGAAATAAATAGGTTGAAAAGAATGTTTGTGGTTTCATACCAAGGGCTGAGAGCTTCCATAAATGTCATATGTGGTTTATATATACAATTGTTTTGGCATTTGGCATTTTAAAAGCAAGTCAAATATGAAATGATCATTCTGTTTGGCTCAGTTTGTCTTTTACACATATTGACAACAAAACATATATATATTTACACTCCTTACAAGAATATCCAAAAGTACCTTAAGATACAGCATATAATCCATCATAGTAACCATGATGTACTGTATTCTTTTCTTGTCAGAGGTACACTGGAAAAAGAAGAAAACAGCATTGTTAGAAAATGTTGTACTTGTGGTAGGTACTAGGTATTTATCACGTCAATTTATGTTCCAACAAAAGCTCTGGACTTTAAGTCAAGTCTGAGCCTTGTTTCCTTGTCCTAAAGTTGAAATTGATTCCCCTTACATAATGGTATATTTACAGAAGCCTTGGCAGGACACACAGACATATTTCTTTATTTAGTTGGCATGCAATCAGAACAGAGACACTTGGCTTTCTGTCAGCCCTGTGACCTGCCTGAACGTACTGACCCATTCCGTCCCTGACTGTCCTCATGACAACTTATTACAGCTCTTCTCACTCACACTACTCAACAGCTGCCTTCTAACCAGTGCAGTTCACTCCCTTTTCATCTTGTGTGAGAACAGAGGAGTGGATATGTGGTGACTGAATTACTTGTTTTTATCAAGGAACATTTTTGTAAAGTAGACTTTCCGCATTGTTGCGCCTAACCTTGTGGCTTCAGAACCCAAGCAGTCAAGATATCATGTTTGCCTTTCTGCACTAAAGAATACAGAGAATTTAGATGATGTAGTCATTATTCCCTATTTTTTGGTGCCATGATTACCTCCTTCCCCATGGGCGTCTGTGGAGGGACAGGAAAGTCAAACAATCCTTGTCCCCTTTGACCTCCGTACTCCTATTCACTCTGTTACTCATTCAGCATCAGGTGGTAATGGATAGCCATAGCAACTCTATGGAGTCTGTGTTCTCCACCAGACAATGTCTTTAGGGACTCAGGTGGAGGCTAATGTTGTGGTGTCTGCCTTCACATTATGCGGATTGACAGGCAAGGACCACCGTGACATCAGGAAGAGAATTAGCCATCGATACCTTGCTGGGGGTCAGATGAAACAGGACACCCATTATAGATGGGAAGATGTAGCTGCAGAGAAGGGCTATACACCAGAGTCTTTCCAACGTGCCAAATGTAAAGAGAATTTAGAATATGAAAGAATAAGAGTTTGAATCATTTTAATTATTCTCTCTATAGTCTCTGGAGATTTTTATCATTTAACATTATCAACCATCATAATGGGAAGATGAAATTAACAAATTGTCATCTAGGGCTTAAACTTATAATTGTTTTTATCATCAATTTATCTGTCAATTAATGTTAGATTGAGTAATAAAATGTCAGAATGTGGTGAAAAAAGCTCATCATCTGAGTCTGAGGTGATGTCTTCGGATTTTTTTGTTTTATCCTAATAGTCTAAAATCCTGTTCCATTTCCAGTGATCCCATGAAATCCTCACATTTGAGAAGTTGGATGCAGGGGATGTTTGGGGTTTGAAAACGTTATTTGATTATTAAAATAGTCGCCAGTTTCAAACTTGTAGTCTTCAGCACTGACTGACAATGACTCAAGTGACTTGGCAAATTTATCAGATTTCAACCGCTCCCTCTGGAGCCACAAAGGGCTTCATACAATTTTAAGGGTTTGCACTGTTCATTTGACATTGTTTTGTTTTGATAGAGTTGCTATACAGTTTTTGTGTGTTTTATTTGGTAAATAATGAGTGGCAAGGGAATGTAAAAATATATACGTAAAGGCTAATTGTCTAAATTGCTGTCAATTAATTTTCTGTCAGTTGAATACTTGACTATTTATTTGGATCAGCACTATTGTCATTGTTAGTTACATTTGCAAAACAAAACAATTACAATACAATACCAAAACTTAAAAAATATAGTGTAGTGTCTATGTAATAATAATAATTGTTTATGTA
The DNA here is from genome assembly GCF_021292245.1 of Micropterus dolomieu. Classification (NCBI taxonomy): domain Eukaryota; kingdom Metazoa; phylum Chordata; class Actinopteri; order Centrarchiformes; family Centrarchidae; genus Micropterus; species Micropterus dolomieu. The sequence goes on along the minus strand of NC_060162.1, from coordinate 10,590,268 downwards.
TCACATTAAGGCTAATTTAAGTCCACTTGCAAAAAGGCAATATTATTACATCATTATGCTCTAAACAGTTTGAGGTTGAATATGCTAACAAAGCATCACAGTGTGAATGGGACATCCCATGTTTGCTTATGGGGTCAAGCCCTGTGTCAAACCAATGGCCTTTTCAAACCAAAGCCTTCAGAGAGATCTGCCTATTGTTCCCATTACAGTGCTCAAGAGAGGTATGTGAGTGTGTGTATGTGTGTGTGGGGGGGGTGTACTCTGCAACCCCCTCTTCAAACCTTACCTCCCTCCGCTCCTTCCCCTTTCTCTTTCACACCCTCTCAGCTGTGCTCACTCACTCATTCTAAGCGAGGCCAAAAACTGGTAGAGCAGCTCCTCATTTAGGAACTCCCGTCCTCAAATTAACCCAGGCAGCCAGGACTTTGTAACCCATTTAGGGCGCTTCTTTTCAGGACTGCCAGAGACAGGAGTGTGGAGGAGACATGGAGATGGTTCATCAGGCGATTCATAGTTTGCCACAGTATGGATTAACTGATTTACTATCCTCCAATCAAGGTAATAATAAGTGTGTTGTTGATTTTTACTATTTTGCGCCTGTTGATGGGTTTAAATACATTATCTCTCCAATACAATACAATGGACATATTTCTCTAAACATACACTGATGTCTTTACTACAGACTTCTTTGTTGTAACAGCTGCACTTTGCAGAGGAATTAGATTATCTGAAGGTGATATCATTCATGATTGAAACTCTGTATATAAGGGTGCCATCTGCTGCCAAACCAAAGATGAAAAAGGAAACAAAGGTAGTTTTTTCCCCGTCACCATTCCATATGAATGAACAAACATTTTGCATTGTTGTGTGGCTTGTCGCTCGGTGAGTGACTTCCTGTTCTGTTGGAGGTATTTATGATGTGTGGACTTCTAAGAAGACTATCATTAGACACAATATTGAATCTTAACTTGCCCCTGCTTGCATGCAAACAAGAAGACTCTTGCAGACAAGAGAGAACAGACACTGATGTATTCATTTAATCTCCCACTGTACACACACACACACACACACACACACACACACACACACACACACACACACACACACACTGGGAGAATTATGACACATATTTTTGTCATTTAAAGCTGAAAGGTACTTACAGGGTCTGCATTGTTTTCTGGGCCAGCAGCAGCTGCTTCCTCCGCTTGGCAAACAGCACAATCAAAGTCTGGAAGAACTTTTCTCAACAAGTCTCTCACAAAATGTGGCCTGCTTTTGAGCAAACATAATATTTTTATGTCATTTTGAATCCTTTACCACCCACTCCCTTTTGGGCAATGTAAATTTGACCAAACTGACCATTTTTTTATTGTTAGACCCTTGCAATGAGGTAAACACAAGGTTTTCATTGATTTGTCACAGGGCATTAGGAATAGTTCTACATATTTGTCTGTCTGAAAGTTAAGTTTCTGGCTGTTCATTAAATATGAAGCTACAGTCAGGAAGCAGTATAGCTTAGCATATATACTAGAGACAAGAGGAAACAACTAGCCTGGCTCTGTCGCTAAGCGAAAAAAATCCAACAAACTTATCAGTATTTCAATTTTTAACACTTTTTAAATTGGTACAAAAACAGAAGTAAATATTAAACAACTAAGCTAAGTTACAAGTCTTGGCTGTAGTTTCATAGTTAACAAACTGAGAGTAGTGTCAATCTTCTCGTCTAACTCACGGCATGAAAGAGTGTATTTCCCAGCTATTCCTTTCAGCAAAAAGACTATCAATACATACAGTTTATATGTTCATATTCATGTAACAATTTATAATAATAGCATTGTACATAGTGCTAGCATCATTTGGCAGTGACAATCAAGGGTAAAAGATACTGTTTCTGTGATCCTTCCATCCAATGTAACACGCAGAATGAATGCACTGCATTTTACAGGACTTACTCACAGAGTGAAGCGTATCGGGGCTCCAGGTATTTGTGTGCAATTACAGCACAGTGGGAGCCTTTGTTGTCTCCCACCTGTTTTGAGCCATTAGTTAAAGACTACTCTGCAGCAGAGTTTTGACACTTATTATCGCCAGTGGTCCAAACTGGAACAAACAGTTAATAGCTGTCTGCACTCAACCCAACTCAATAATAATAATAATAATAATGCATTTTATTTAATGGCGCCTTTCATAACACCCAAGGTCACCTCACAGACAATATACAGATCACTGCATAAAACAATACACACAGCGAACAAGCCGCATACAGATAAAATGCATTAAAAATTCAGTACAACATGTTATAAAAAAGCTTGTATAAAAAGATGTGTCTTAAGACGCGTTTTAAAAGTCAACAAGCAGTCGCTATTGCGAACATCACGGGGAAGAGAGTTCCATAGGCGGGGGGCAGCATAACTAAAAGATCTGGCACCCATGGTATTTAGTCGAAATTGAAGATGAAGATCTGAGAGCACGTGAAGGGGTGTAAACATGGAGAAGTTGTGTAAGGTATTGGGGTGCAAGATTATGAAGTGCCTTATAAGTAAGTAGCAGGATCTTAAATTCAACTCTATACTTTACTGGAAGCCAGTGCAATCGCTGAAGAACTGGAGAAATGTGCTCAGTATAAGGAGTTCTAGAAAGAACATGAGCTGCAGAATTCTGAACTAACTGAAGCTTATGTAGCAATTTGGAGGGAACACCTGTGAAAAGAGCATTACAGTAGTCTATACGTGAAGTGACCAGTGCATGAATAAGAACTGCAGTATTATTATTTGAAAGAAAGGGGCGGAGACGGTTAATATTACGCAAGTGGAAGTATGCGATCCGCGTGATATTATTAATTTGAGCTTAAAAGGATAGTGTGCTATCCATGATGACACCCAAACTTTTAACCTGTGAAGAAGGATAGATTACAGTATTGTCAATGTACAAGGAAAGACAATTAGATCTAGACAAAACAGATCAAGTGCCAATAAGCAAAGCCTCAGTTTTGTTGCCATTTACCTTCAAGAAGTTAGC
>NC_060162.1:10569150-10587230 GCF_021292245.1 Micropterus dolomieu | reverse complement strand
GAAAGCCAATCTTTAATTTCAGCTAAACAGCTGGACAAAGATGGTGGTGGGAAAGAACCAGTGGGTTTGGCAGACAAGTAGAGTTGGGTGTCATCCGCATAACAGTGGAAATGAATCCCATATTTCCTCAAAATATAACCAAGAGGGAGCATGTAAATAATGAAAAGAAGCGGGCCCAAGACAGAACCCTGGGGAACACCAGTAGTGACTATGGATGTTCTTGATCGAAAACCTTTTAATTGGATACGCTGACTGCGTCCAGATAGATATGACCTAAACCAAGACAGAGCAGTGCCAGTAATACCAATAGAAGCTAATCTGTCAAGAAGTATCTTATGTGAGACAGTATCAAAAGCAGTGCTCAAGTCTAGAAGGACAAGTATGGATAAAAGCCCAGAGTGAGCTGCCAACAGTAGATCATTGGTTATTCTGACATGAGCAGTCTCAGTGCTATGGTGGGGACAAAAGCCAGATTGAAATTGTAATTGAAATTATTATTAGAAAGATGTTCATGAATTTGAACTATAATACACTTTTCCACCTTAGAGATAAATGGTAAATTTGAAATTGGACGAAAATTATCAAAATTAAATGGATCACCCCCTGGTGATACAGAACCAGAAACAAGTGAAGCATGAACAATTTTAGTAATCAATGGCGACAGGGCTGGTAAACAAGCTTTCACTAAAGGAGTAGGTAGAGGGTCTAACTGACAAGTCGAAGATTTAGATTTACCTATCAGACCCACTATCTCTGAAGTAGTTGGTAGTGTAAAGTTAGAGAAAACAGAGTGGGGAGGTGTGTAAGTGATAGATTGACAGGAGTCATTGTGAAGAGTACCAGTAAGTAGGCCTAATTGCTGATGTACATTTTCAACCTTAGATGCAAAAAAAGTAAAAAAAACCATCACATAAGTCAGTGGAATACATATCAGATGGCAGAGAATCAGGTGGTTGCAGAATATTGTTTACCACCAAGAAAAGGGAGCCGGAGTTCCCATTACTAACTCCAATTATGTTGGAGTAGTAATCAGATTTAGCCTTGGACAGTGCATTTTTATAATTTCGAATATGTTCAGCATACATTTCTTTATGAACAGTAAGGCCAGACCTGACATATAACCGCTCTAACCTATGGCCTTAAAGTTTGCGTAGTTCAGGTGTAAAAGGAGCTGAGTGTACAAATTAAACAGTTCAAGTTTTCACAGGTACAAATTCATCTAAAATCATGTTCAGTCCATCACTGTAGTATGTAACTAGTTCATAAACAGTTGATAAATCCATTTTACTGGAGAAGATGGCAAGTTCATCAGCAAGAGTAGGCACATCAATGTTCTTAATATTCCGAAATGTGATCGAACGACACGGGTTTACCTTAAAAACTGCCAATTTGGCACAAAAGGACACCAGTAGGTGATCTGATATGGACAGGTCAGAGACAGTACAATTATAAGGTCTTATACCAGAACAGCAAACAAGATCAAGAGTATGCCCCTTAGTATGAGTGGGCAATGTGTTAAATTGTTGCATACCAAAGCAATCCAAACATGATCAAAATTCACATGTAAATGCATTACTGACATTGTCTATATGAATGTTAAAATCACCCAGAATGATTACATTTGGAGACATGGAAGATAGATAAGTCAAAAGTTCAGATAGTTCAGTTAAGAAGGCATTATTGCTCTTGGGAGGATGGTAAATAGTTGTGAGGATGGTATGAATTGCACCATTGATTTTTAAATCAGTTGTTTCAAAAGAAGAATATGTAGACAAAGTTAACTGAGATACTTTCAATTTCTCTTTATAAAGTATTGCTAGCCCCCCTCCCGTCCCGTATCACGGGATTTACAAACATAACTGTATCCTGGGGGAACAGACTGGTTTAGATGAAAAAAGTCGTCTGGTTTCTGCCATGTCTCAGTTAGACAGAGAAAGTCAAACTTACGGTCAGACAGTAGATCGTACACCAGAGGTCATTTATTAGAGAGAGATCGTATATTAAATAATCCAAAGGAAAAATAGTTTTTACCAGAATCGTTGCCAACCGATCTGGCCGGGTTGGTTAATACACTGTGATCGACAGTCCGTGAGAGCCTCTTCGGTGAGCGTGGTTTAGATGAGCAAAAGGACCGTATTTGACATGAGCCATCAATGTTATAACTCGATGTTTATATTTCCAACGTGGTATGTACACAATATCCGAGGGAAGATATGGAGCTGACGGAAGATTAAAAGGACGCAAACGGAGCTGAGTAAGTTCCGCCGCCGAATACTGGAGCATCGACCATGCCACAGAATGGTATATAGGCCTAGCAGAAAGGACGACCCAGATATAGTTCATCTGCACGAGTAGCTCAGTGATCTTCATAGTTGATCCAAGTGCCAGAGGTACCACGAAGAACAGTCAGTAACCAGCAGGCAAACCGGCAACCGCAGAAAGCATCAACACGTACCAAAACTAGCATATAAACCCGCCGAATCAGCGTGGATACACAGGTCGGAGTGGCTCCTTAAAATAGTTTGAAACAGTTCATAGATGCATCCATGCATTCATAAGTGCAGGAAGCTTTAGAAATACACAGCAGTGGCAGCTAATAGCGCCAGCGTTCACCCGGAAGATGGGAATTATGACACACACACACACACAGGGTAACTATAAATAATGATAAATAATGATGCAGTTGAAGTACAATGTTTCTTGAATGTAAATAGCAGAAGTTAGTATAAAGTTGTCATTTTATAGGGGCTCCACTGCGGAGAATATTGTCAAAAGAATTAAAGGCAAAAAATTAAAATGTATGGCATCTCTTTTGGTGAACTTTTTTCATGGGGTCTAAGTCTCAAGGAGAATAAGGAATCTTCATCTGTGTGTCTTCTTTAATGCAAGCTGTCTTCTGAAGTACCAGTCAGCATGCCTCTATAAAGCTGACAATTGTTCACCGCTGAGTTCCTAAAACTTTGGAGCAGTGTGCTGAAGCGTGGTGAATCAGGGGAATTGTGACAGCTGTCACGGTTGTCTCTTCAGGTACAGTCGTACTTTAAGTGAAGCCCCCTGACTGTCTCAGGCAGGGAATTCCTGCTAGGATTGGTCTCATTTAAGAAGTGATGATTGAGGGGTTGTTGGTTTTTTTTGAGACACAGTGCCAGTCACACCACAAGCAGTCTAAGAATTGTGTACTGGAGAATAATACTTGCTGGCAGCTTAACCACAGCCAGTAAACAATCTGTCAGACAGGAGCCTCCAGTCATTTTATTTAGTGGACAGATATGGAGAATTTACCCACAGGCGACAAGATGATATTTGAGCTCAAGGTTTTCATCTTTCTGCGGTTAATGCTTAATTGAGCAAAATTCTGATGGGTGCGGAAGTTGCAGGTCAGGGAATGAAAAGCTAATATTTGTTCCTAACAGGGATGTGGCTTTGGTTTTCTCTAATTATCTGTTTATCTGATGGTGATTTTAACCTGGAGTCATATCATTGATTGTGTCTGAGTTCTGGAGACAATGCTGAGTAATCTGCGAATGCTGTGTGTTTATGATTGGACTACACATGAGTCTCCAAACAATTAACACTTGTGCATTCAAATATTATTATTGCATTTGGCTCAAAAGAGGTCCCATAGACAAAGAAACAACACTATTAATCCCTGGAGCAGTTTACAGCACTATGTCATTCACTGAAGTGATGACTCAATCATTGCAGCTGCTAGGTTTTAGTCAGTTTTTCAAATAAACCCCTTTGCTCTTAGTTACAGACACAAGGCAAGGCACTGGGCTGAAAGCTGCCAGTCAGCAAAAATAACAGAGGCAGCTGATATTACTTTGTTGTCACTTGTGTTTTTATCATCTGAAGAAACTCCAAATTAGTTTTTGTATTCAAGTCATGTTTCAGCCCAAGAATGGATGTAAACCCATCTGCTGATCCTGATATTTGTTTCATTAGAGGTCATATTCAAATGTGTTCTTCCGATATATTAGCTATATTAGGTTAATGCTTATACTAATACTAGTAATACAGGTTACAGGGCTAGAGGTGGGATACTACATATGTTGTAAATGACAAATATGTGCCTCAGTCATAAAGAATGATAGTTTAGAAGATTTTGTCTAGGAAGATTGTCCATATGCTAAGTGAGTTTGACGTATCATCCGCCTTTATAAACCATGTGTCCAATTCAGCAACTGCGGAATAAAGTTGAGCATCAACAGGAAATGGCGGGAGGAACAGGAGTGTGTTGTAATAGCCATGGTATGCTGTAATGTAATCCTGTTGCATGCTTGTTTAACACCTTCACAACCGTTGTTTCCTAAAGGAAATACTGCCTTTCCATTCAAGTAATGGAAACACAGGCTCTATGTTAAGGGCTGATTGATTTTAAATATGGACTAAAGCACTCACAGGGGCACCAAAGAATCACAGTTACTTTGCATGACAATCTATGCAGACAATGCTGTCAGGGTGGAGAGGCCTGTGACTTGAGAACTGGCCAAACTGGCCAGTGTGACTAATTGGTGTCACTGTAGAATCTATCTGACAGATCCACATCAGTGATCAACAGATGAGCATTCGATTGATGAGGTTGCGTAATATGACATTTTGACCAAATGTGTACATACCTGAGATGTTATACAGGCTGGCTTGATAAGTACTGGCTGGCTGCTCAGTTATAATCGTCGAGTGTGCATCTGTTAGAATGCACTCCCTATGTTCAACCAAGACTTTTGTAAATGATGATTCCTGAGACAGTTGATCAATTTACTGCAGTCTAATAAAATATAAACATTGTGTGTGTGTGTGTGTGTGTGTGTGTGTGTGTGTGTGTGGTTTTGAAAGATAAAACCTATACAAGGTAGCCATTAATAACATTTCACTACTACTAAATGCAATAGCATTCAATAGCCACAGATATCAACTACAACTTGACTACAACACATGCATACAGTTCGCTAAACTGTATGCATCATTTGCAACATTACACTTAAATTACTGACGTAAGAAACTGTCAGAAGTATAAGCATATGTAATTTTGGACCATTTGGTGCCATTCCCGTTGATAAATGATGCATTTCACTGCTATTCATTTAAAGCTGTAATTACAGAATCATCATCAACTGCGCAATAACGGTGCAGATTACACGACTTTCAGCGTCGGCTAATCGCCGTGGTGTTCAGACTACACAACTTGCCGTCTTGTAACGGGGGTCTTGAAGTCGTTGTGGCGTTATGTGACTGATCGTTTACCGGGGGTCACACTCTACACAAGCTGATAATGGTTGCATCACTCGACGGCTGGTCTCCAAACCATGTTTTGTCAAGAAAACACAGGTGAAATGTGAAACGGGAAATGACGCAAACCTACACACGAAACAGCTGTTGTTTGTTATTATAAAGATAGCAATTACAAAGACAGAGAATATGGGTGAAAGAAAGTATTAGCACACGCAGGTAGCAGGGATTGTCTGAGCTACAAAGAGAGCTGGAGCTGAGTAAAAAGTGTTTTGCAGTGAAAAAGTAGCTGCCTGCTCTGTCAGCTGCCTTCTCTCATTGGCTGGATGTGAATGCTAAGTCGGCCTACTCCTCCAGATATTTGGCATGCTAGATATCTGGCTGGCGTCGGCGATGCGTCAGCGATGTTTTGATGCGTTGTTGAGTAGTTCACACATAATGACTGGCAACCTCTGATCGATCGTTGATTTACCCATGATCCCAGCCTGATGGTCGCCGAGCTCACTGACCAGCAAAACGGGCTTAAATTTGTGTAATGCGAAGTAGGCCTAAGTAAACATCACAAGTTACATTTCTCTGGACACACAAACAAGAATGAAAGATATGCAAGCAAACGGTGGATCAACTGTGAATGGAGTAGCAACATAAACTTAACAGACAAACTTAGCCTGTATTCGGAACTGCCTACTACATACTACCGGTGACCGCAGTATGCAGTATGGACTACAGACTGCAAATTGCTTTTCATAGTAGTATGCAGTATGAAACTGTTAAATCGAGTTATTTTGCAGTATGCTAAGTCAGGCTTAGCCGGTTTCCAGTTTTGGAAAGTGAAAGTAAACAAAAGGAACAAAATAATACCACTTATGACGTTTTTTTCTGCTTTAATCTTGTGGAAGGAGAACGAGGCTGCAGCCTATCTGTAACAAACACTGGTAATTTTACAAAGCAGATGTTTTACAAAAGTGCATTTTTCCCAGGCAGGGCTTAATAAATGACTGCAAAAATAACCCGCACCTGCTCTGACCTGCTGTGAATTTTACATCACTTTCTCTCCAGGACCACAAAGTGAAATGCATATGTCATTGTTATCATACACAATCATACATATTTGATTATTGACCTTTAGTCAATAATCTGCATACACTTCTTGAAAGTTACATTTATGGCTTTTTATTCTTTTTTTGTCATTAAGTGTCATAATATAAGTATTTCCTATGTTGCATTGTATCATTTTGATTTCTTCAGTAAGAAAACTGTACAAGCATAATTATACTTGATTGTTGGTCCATATGCTTGCAAAGTTAATTTTTAAACTGTTCGCAAAATGTTCTTAAGTGGTTACCTAGCTTAAATGATAGGTGTGGTGATATTTTCAATTTCACTTCAATAAATGCCATTAAAAAAAAAAAAAAAACATACTGCCCATTGTTCAAAACCTAAAATTATATTCCTGAATATTCTCTTCTATGCCAATTATTAAACTATTGAAAACACATCAATCAGACACACTGTTGTGTAATATAGAACATCATTACAATGAACATGGGCATTGTTAATTTATTTCCCACAGATACCATACCACTAGAGCATTAAATGTGTTGTGATCAGCTGAAAATAGTCCACATTAAAAGCACAATGTTTGAGTGAAGTCTTCTTAACACACAGTGCCCAGCTGCATTTTTAAAATGAAACTATATATTTGTGAGCCATTTCTAATCATTTCATTTTTAATATGCACATGGACTCAGGATGACTTGCTTTGGACCCTTAAAAAACCTTGGCGCGGCCATGGGGACTGTCGGTCTCCATCTCACAGTGGACATACCAACATATCGATACTCTCTCTCTCTCTCTCTCTCTCTCTCTCTCTCTGAATTAAATCCACGATTTTATCAGCAGGTGTCAGGACTTTGTTAAACGGAGGACTTTGGGTTAATAATCTAAACGTGAAGCGCTTTATATAAACGAGGTATTGTGGAGCGACGGAGCTTTTACAACGGCCGAAGAACCACTCACGTGTGTGCATGTTAGTGAGCTGCACATTTACCGGCCGATTAGTGCATCGTTTCTTGAAATGACATCGTGGGTGTGATTCCTTCACTTGAGAGGTGAGCTGAAGCTGCCTCTTTGCTTATGTTGCAGTCACAAATGGACAAATAGCAAACACCAAACATTAGCAGAAATTATTTCATAAGTTTAATGCAGATGCAGCTTGCTTTGCATGTTCAAGTATAAATGTGTGGGTGTGATTGACAAAGTGAATCTATCGTGTCTACTCCATGTGAGGTGTAGCTACTTAATAAGGCTCTGAGGTAATAGTGGGTGGTGACTAATTACTGGATCAGGAACAGAGGGCATTAACCTACTGTTAAAAGGAAGACCGTGCTTCCTGGACGCAAATCACAACTATGGGTCAAAACTTCAATGTTTTTAATCTGAGAGTTGGTCTGCGCAAGTTCTAAAGGCGTCCTTTACTGTTACTCCAGGCACAATATGGATGGATGGATGGATGATGCATGAATTGTACTGGCTGCAATGATATTTGGAAACCATAAAGAAACATTCCTTCATTTTAAACAAATACATATGAGCACGTTCAGTTCTACAGTATGAATGCATAGAGGTTTCTTTTTAAAATAAATTAGGCATAACTGCTAACAACCCCATATATGAACAAATTTTCAAATAGAAATGGCTTGCTTTCTCAGATGTATAATATAACAGGTTTAGTTATGATTTCAGATGAGAACATGCAAGTTGTTGAGAAATCACTGTGGTCTGTTGGTGTAATTACAGTTTAATTTCCATAATGAGTTATACTTACTGTATACATGATAGAATATACAAAAAAAAAGCCCAACATGCACCCAACATCACTGGTTGTCTGACCACATTCACTGGTAATATCTAATGTTTAACAGTGATTAAAATGTGGAAACAGTCAACACAGTAGAGCTCAATGTGGAACAATTGACACCCAATGCAGAAACATACAGAACATTAGACGGATATCCGTGAATCTATTGCTCCAGTGCATGCTGGGAGGGTTCCCAACACACCTATTTCACGTAACTGTAATCTCATGATCCCCAGCCACGCAATCATATTAATGTTAATCATGGTTTCAGCTTCTACTCATTTTGTCTTTATTTCAAAATAAGAGGGCCCTGTTAACAAAGCTATCATCAAACTGCTTTTAAAGAACCAAATTAGATAGATGAGAATAAACAGTATTATTTTGGCCACATTTGAAGAACAGGGCCCAGCTCTCTGACACACCAAAACACACAGTTCTGACAATACTACTGATTCATTGATATCCTGAACTGCATCAATCAAAATGTGAACTGAGTGTCTAATTCATGATAGTGACATTGATAATAATACCTTACACTTAAGTAATTTGTTGACAGATTGGAGATGAGAATGTTTCTTGAAAAACATTAAAGCTGTTGAATTCAGTAGAAAATGAATTCAATGGGAAATATATGTGTGCATGTGTACCAAGTGTCTAAAACTATGTTTCTGATTTTAGCGTAATCCCATTCTGGCTATTTTGAATTTCACTTTAAAAATGTACATGGATTGGCAGGAGGAACAGGAGTGTGTTGTAATAGCCATGGTATGCTGTATAATCCTGTTGCATGCTTGTTTATCACCTTCACAACCGTTGGATTGGTTCGTATCAGAAAACAGTTCAAGTATATTTTTTTATGCTTCATATAAAGTCACTAGGAATTCATGTTGGTAAACCTGATCCCTTGGCTGGCCTTTCATGTTGGGTTGTAGTAGTCTATAAATATCTTTCATATGCAACACACAGATCTCATCCTGGGATACAATCAATGGAGCAGGATATATAGGAATTATAAATAATTCAACCACTATGTCTCTTAACATCCCATCTCATCCTATAATAGATCAGGTTCATCCCTGTGAAATGCCATAAGTTGTTGTTTGTTTGCGGAGCGGTGCAAATGGTTCTATTGTCATAGTAATCGCTGCAACCAGATTCGTTATATGAAACAAGTCCAGACCCTCCACTCCAGTCTGTCTGATATCACATAACAGCAGAGTGCTTGTGGCCATTATCCACAAGTCGAGTCAGGATAGCTGAGCCTGTCTCTAATGGAGTATACACTGGTGCAGAGCCCAGAGATATAAACATTTCTTTTGATTTATAACTTCGGGTGAGTTAAAAAGGCAGTGTGTGTGTGTGTGTGTGTGTGTGTGTGTGTGTGTGTGTGTGTGTGTGTGTGTATCCAAAATTTCCATATTTGTTGAGACACCTAGTGGTTAGGTTCAAGTAAATGATCACGGGAAGGGGGAACGTTTCTCGGTGCTCAACTGAGTTTGATGATTTTATGGCATCGCAACTTGTTTGTAAGCCAATTGAAGTCCAGTGTGCAAATTTCACAGTGTATTGTGAAATCTCGAAGCCTCCAGCACACATACACTGAAAATGGACTTTTCAGTGAAAAAGGAGGCATCTTGTATCTAGTAGTTAAACTTTTGAAATGAACAATATTTGTGTGTTCAAAGATTCTGGATTGATGAGGGAAAAGAAGTAGATGGGTTGATAGATAAAGAGATCAGATTAGCAATGCATGATGATATCTCTTTGTGTTGGACAGTTTGACTCCATGATTTTAACAATGAAAGTTTTGCAGCTTGAGGGACTTCGGCTACTAACTACAGGATATTTTAATATTTGAACAGGGGGAGACAGAGAGCGGATGACAGCCAACCATGAGACCTACCTTCTTATGGCTAACACCCAGAATGACATGGAGGATTGGGTGAAGACGATACGCAGGGTCATCTGGGCTCCATTTGGTGGAGGTCAGTATCCACACAGCCACTGTTTGTATTAACTGAATAGCTTGTTATTAACTTGCTGATGTGACTGAGATTTGTATAACCAGTTTGCTGTTTATTTGGATGAGTTTCCAGTAGCCGCACCACAGGATGGATAAGTGTGTATATTCAATCTCTGAGCAAGCTACCATCTCTGCTAAGGTTTTTTTGAGCAAGACACAACCCCATAAATCTGCTGACTGATCCAGCTGACAAAATGCATTGCTTGTCTGCAGAGACTGTGTTTAACTAAGGGCTGAAAGCACAAACTTCAGCTTTTGCCTTGTGAACAATGATTATAATATTGCCTTAATCCATTTTGTTCTGCATGATTGAGACAGGACTTTCCAGGTACAATATAGCTATTCTGTAATATTGTGATTTAATATTACGTTTTACTTTTTTAAAAGGAGGACTATAAGGAACAGATGACTGCACTATTCCACAATACCTTTTATCATGACTTTTACCGTACTGTATCTTCAAAGTTTCTTCTAAAACAAACATGTTTCCCGAGTCTGTTGGAAGGTTAAAGCATCAGCTTGCCTCCTTTTTGCCTCCTCCATGAGTAACTCCATATGGTGGTGTCCTGTCACATATTGGTTACATTACTACAATACTTCACCATGATGAGATGTAGAAACAGCTTTAGGAATATTTGCCTTGTCTTGTTTCAGTTGTTTCAACTACTTGAATCTCTCATGTTTGTGTCATCATCCTGCATGTTTTTCCCCCACTATCTATCCAGCTGCTCATGCTAATAAACAAAGCAATATATTGTGTTAAAATCAATTACTGTAGATGAAATAGGCAACATGTAATCATCAAATGAACCGTGATTCATAGCGGAAGTTGTTCTCATGGAGTTATTCCTGATCTTTGTGGGAGTTTCCCGCTGCGCCGCCACAGCCTTTTATTGACTTTACTTGCAGACATTGGCCTACATTGTGTATGAGCGGGGCACAAGTGCGGCGCTTGTAACCGGACAGGCAGTTTGGGCCGCTCTCGGTGACACAGTGAATAGATGAGGCTGGCCTGGCCCCTCTGTTTTCAGTGCTGGGAGTTTGATGTCTATTGCAGTTGACTGCTCTTCAAAAGGACGAGCCATTTGTCAAAGATGCCACAAGAAAGGTGGCTCCAAGTTGGAGCGGAGCCGGTCTGTCACACACACACACACACATATACGTATATATATAAAGAGCACACACACATATTCCAGGCTTTCACGTTTTGCAGTAGCAGCAGAGACTAACAGAGCCCTGATTGGCTGGTCAGTGCCTCTGAAGTGTGATTAAAAATTCTGTTCAGAGAGTGACAGGCAGCGAGGGAGCTCCCAAAGAGAAGCCCCTGTGTTTGACCCACAGAAGAGCTCGGAGCCACTGATGGTTTGCTGTCATGTTGTGCTCAACACTTGCTATGACGTCGAATTAATTACTGGCCAGCTTGAACAAACCGTTGGACAAGAGAGAGTTCAAAGTCAGACCTTCGAGAAATGTGCAGCTGTGGCCTCTCCATCTGGATCTTTGGAGATTTATTTCATGGTAATTACCAAATGTTTATTTGCAATTTGGGAATCAATTTGAACTGCTGAAGTTGTTGAAATAATTCTATGTGGACAATATTATTTTAAACCATTCATATTAAAACACTACAGTGGCACATACTGTGTATATTTATGTTTTTTCTATTTACAGCCATGTGTCATGTCTGTTTCAGTCTAGTTTCAACAGCATTTGACAGCGAACAACCTAATTTACAGTTATTATTTAGTTTAGTGTAACACCACAGATGAAGTTACTTAATAGTAAAATGTGACGTTTACTTGCCCTATGGTTGTGGAATGGAGTCACCAGACCTAGAAGACACAGAAGCTTAGAAAAGTTCTTTAGTCTATCAAGGTTTGTCAAACAGGTGTTAAGTTCAGATGTTCATATAGTCTAAGCTCATATAGTCATTACCTGAAATTTATATTCTGCCTCTGAAACAGTCTGTGAGCTGTGATTTCACCCTGGTTGAACTGATCTGAGAAGTTATCAGTTTCTTAATTATTATGTTTACATCATGAATTTAAAAAGAGACCCACCCATAGTGATTTCCTGTCTTTTTAACATTATAAAATGCTATTTCCCAGGTATGATATACAGTAGCTGTCTATGAATATGATAATAATTAATAATGAAAATCTCCTTATAAATATTCAAACTTCCTAAGCACCTAAGCCTTATAGTGCCATGGCTTTATTTAACTTTTGAGTTATTTGAATAACGCCTGTCTGCACTATTGGATTGTCAAATATTTGTCATCTTTTGAGTGACATGTCCTCACATGTTGCAGGGTATAATTAATTTAAAATACAAAATGATCTAGTATCTGTTGTAGTACATTTTCAGTACAAAAAACTAGTGATACAGTATGCAGCTGGGAACCTTTGAGGAGAGCTTGAGTTTGCTTAATTTAATGTTTGAACATTGTTTAAAGCCTTCCTCTAACTCAGCGTAGTAACATAAACTCACACCAAGCTCTAATGTCAACTTCTTTCCTCCCCCGTACGCTCATTCATCCCTTCGCCTTCTGACATACTATGTAGAGAGTTCTCAATATTAAATATTTCTGCATGAGACATGCAGTATAAAACACAGTTGAAGCTGTTTAGTTTCACCATATATGTCTATGAATATGTAACATTAGCATTTAGTGAAGTAAGGGGGGGTTAAAAGAGGATTAGTACGAAGAGATGGGTGTGAGATGTGTGTTATATCTAATATATAATAAAGTTTTTTTGTTTGTTTTTTTTTATTAAAAAAAAATTAACATATCTGGACTTCTGTCCCTCTGTGTGTGTGTGTGTGTGTGTGTGTGTGCGTGCGTGTGCGCGCGCGTGTGTGTGTGTGTGTGAGACTGAGAGAGAGTGTTGAGGGAACCTGCTGAGTAGGTACAGCAAACATATACAGTAAACACACGCACACACTCTTCATAAGCTGGTCCACACACACAGTTACATGTGACCCCGGGAAAAAATTCCTAGACTCATGACCAGAATGTCTGGAGGGATGACCTCGTTTTCATCCAGTCACTTTTCCTCATTTGTTCTCTGTTGCTCTTTTTGATACATGAGTATATTCAATCATTCTGTACTCTGGGGGAGCTTGACTTATCTATATTTCACTGTGACTCGTCTGAGATTTGGAATTTGGATTTCATGCATCTGTTTTATTTCTGCATTGTTGTTGTTGTTTTTGCTTCCTGTCATAACTACAAAAACAGGGGTTGTTTTTAGAAAATGCTAGATTGCAGGCACTTTAAATTCTGCAATTCTGGTTTGTTATCTTATTTATTTTTTAATCGGTGTATCTTCCGGAAGCTTACAAGTTGTGTCAGTTTCAAGAGGGGTGAGTATGACAACATACAATGATATTATTAGTGAAAAGGCAAGCAATAAACTACAATTGTGTTCACATTAACACCGGTTGTTTTTAAGTGATTTGTTGCTGTGTCATGCTGTCAAAAGCACGAGGATCCTGGTAAGCTTAAGTTTAATTTAGTCACTGTACGGTACTTCATTGTACCACGTGTATGCATGTGTGTGAGTAGCCTCTGTCTGTATCTGGAGACCGGAAAAGTATGTAGATCCAAATCTCTCAGGAAGGCTGCCTTAATCCCCTCTTGTGTTGCATCCACATGAGACGGCTGCAAATGGAAATCAGTCCCTTTTTTTCGGACAAAAGGCGAGAGGTGCTCAGCAGGAAGTTAGAGATTTGATCATCAGACTAAGGCTTTGTGGGTGTTTTTTGCTTGGACTGTCTAGCCGGCCTCGTCTGAATTTTTTTTCAATCGATTTAACTGCTGTCTTTGATGTGCCTTAAGCCACGGATGCTAGGCTAATGTTTTTTTACTCTTTGAAAAATGCTCCTTTTACTTTGGGAGAGAAAGTTAAATAGTGCAAGATGTTGCACAGTGTATGTGTGTGTGTGTGTGTGTGTGTGTGTATTTGTATGACTGACCCATCATTTTTTGTAATTTCAGAATCATGGCCTAAATAATTTATCTGTGATAAAAACATTATTAAACACTGAAACACATCTCTCAGCTTCCTTTGATAATGTTGAACTCACTCACTGCACACTGTGGTTAACTGTGTATTCTCCTATTATTAATGACTGCTTTACAAATATGATAAAAGCTTTGGCTTTGCTTATGAATAAATGTTCAAATATAGGGTAAAAACTGAATCGCTCAATGCTGCTGCCATTTATCAATGTCATACCATCATAAAACATTTTGCCTTGTGCTTCAGGGATCTTTGGTCAGAAGTTGGAGGAAACTGTGCGGTTTGAACGCCGGTTTGGGAACAAGCTGGCTCCTATGCTGGTAGAGCAATGTGTGGATTTCATTCGGCAGTGGGGCCTTCAGGAGGAGGGCCTATTCAGGCTGCCAGGACAGGCCAACCTGGTCAAAGAGCTGCAGGATGCCTTCGACTGTGGAGAAAAACCCTCCTTTGATTGGTAAGGAAACACATCAGGGTACTGGCTACTTGGATTTCCTCAGTGCATTTTAATGTGAAGTTGATATGTTTAGACTGTTGACTGCACCTCTGGAACCACATGGGTGCTCCTGTTGGCCTGGAACAAATGGGCGAACCCCCAGAAGTTTACAAAAACACAAAGGTGGGTGAGTGGGTATAAGATTTAGTTGCATCCAGAGATTTGAATGATGGATTTCAATACCTGTTTTGCACTGGAAATCTAAACAAAGACATTTAGAAGGATCCTTTGTGACAAACCAAGGAACCTTTAGGAAAACTCAACCTGAATTTAAATGTGGCTAAACAAGACTAACTAACACAAAGGGGAAGTTTCTCACCTACTTCCTTTCTGAACAGGCCATACATATGAAATATTTTCTACATGTATATAATGTAATTAGGGCTTGTAACTGGGCTTAAACTGTAATAGATTATGGAAACTCACAAACAGCGAGGATCAGTCTCTCTTCCAATGATTTGTGCTGTGCGTCGCGTACAAAAGTTCAAGACAATTCAACTTTGTCAGCGGGTGGGCGTGTGCGTGAGGCGAGCACTTCATCTCACTCTAACAGGAACACTTGCTACTGAACATAGACTGTTTCTGCTGCTCCCTGATAAAAGAAAATGTTTCTGCTGATTCCTGCTCAGAAAAAAAAACAAGAACACAGATATTTTAACCTGTTGCTCAGAAGGTGCCTGTTATGATCGTGGCTCTGGACTCTCTGGACAACTTGTTTTAAGAAAGTGTAAAAGGTAACGCCCTGGCATTGGGAAATAGATTTGGTTTTGTTTGTTTAGGTTGAGATTTACAAGAAATATTTTATTGCTACAGTGTAAAGGGAATACTGCTGGTGTTTGCAAATCACATGTTATTGCACTTTTGTGTAAATAGCAGTACATTTAAATTAAAAGTGCGCAATACACTACTTTAGAATTCAGTTCTTTAGAAATCGGTGCCCAGCACTAAATGTAATACATAAATACATATCTTAGCAAAGGATGAATGTTTGGTTTCATTGTCAGATTTACATGCATTTTCTTGTGACTGTGTTGTGCGCCACTTAAAAATTAACAGCTATCATTGATTTTGAACTTTATAATCTGTCTATGTTCATTTTAATACTAATGTTCTTCTTTTGAACACATCTGTGCAGTAATTAACTGGCAGGTTTTGCTTTTACCACACTGAGGGGTAACAGCTGGTAAATTGGAGGAAAGGGTTTTTTATGTGAAAGTAAAGGAAATGTTACTCAGATTTATTGTCATTCGTTGCCATTACCTCATCAGTGCAGTGCAGCATTGTAAACACAGCAGTACAAAATGGTGATCTAATGTCTTTAGCAGGCAAAGAACGGGTGTGATTAATTGGGTTAATAACTAAATGCGTTCCATTTGTGTTGCTTGCTGATTCACTGAGACACATGAAATGGATCTGCTTTTAATGCTAAATTACTAAACAAAATCATCTCTATTAAAAGTATATCTTAAATGTAGCTTTTCTGAATTGATCTAGCGTGCTGACTGTCAGAGACATATATTTGTACCATCAACCCCTGTCACATAACTGTCCAAAAAGAATGCCTCATTTGTGAGGGGCACTAAATAAAAATGAATAGTGAAGGTTTGCTATTGGTCAACAGTGTGAAACGTGAAAAATTACTTTTGTTTCACCCTTGCGTGCAAATTTACTGCTAGTCGAAATTCCATTGAAAGGAATTGATTTTGTCACATAATACCTCTATTTTAAATGCTGGGGTGAACAGCCATTTAGGGCAGGACAAGTTATAGCTGAGCAGATCACTAATCCATAGACTATATTAAACATGGACATAGTCTCCATGATGTCACCCACAGGTTTCTGAAGAGCACAAAATGTGGTGGCTCCAGTCAACGCCATCTTGGCAGTGCCTGATTTGCCTAACTCCTGCCTAATTCAAAAATGGGCAAAGACTGAAGTGAAGTGTGGTCAGAGCTAGCAAAGAGCTAGCGCCTTGCCACCTAGCAGCTAGGCACCTGTGACAGCACACATCTGTCACTCAAACCAGCCACGCCCTTAATTATGCATAACTTTAAGCCTTAATATCATTTAAACAAGTGATATAAAAATAAAAATGAATGGGGAAAGTAGCTATAGAAACCCAAACCTTTTCTTTAAACATGTTTATTTCTACTGTAAAGTTGGCCATTTTAAAACACTCCACGATCTTGCAGCTACATTGCAGTTACAATCTGCCTTCTATTGATAGGGTGTGTAAGTGGCTGTCCTAAGAGACTGAGATCTGTTTTTTAATGTGACAACCTTCATCAATAACTCAGGATGACATGCATGAGTGATGGAACATACCAAATCCACATATCTTTTTCTCTGCCCTCCCTCTTTCACACCATCCGCCACTCGTACCATCTACTCTGTCTCTAGCCTCCGTCTGCCTGCTTCACCAGCTGCCCCTCGTTGGCTTGTTAGTGTCTCTGATCCTACAGTGGAAATCCTCTTGCCTTTTGGCAGATCATCTAAGCTTTCCCAGTGTTGTTGTTGTTCCCTCTCTTGCTTTTGTTGTTACCTATCTGTCATTCTGTTGCTTTGAAATTTGCTCTTAAACAATAAAAAACTACAGCCAACTGCCTGTTAGCTTAGTTTAGTTTAGCTAAGTAAGTTGTACACTGTATAAACTTTGTTTTTTAAAATATTTTATAACATATTAATTAGGGAGCTGTAGAGGTTCTGGTTGGTCGATTGTTAGCATTGGATGGATCCAGGCTAGCTGTTTTCCCCTGTTTCCAGTCTTTGTGCTGCAAAAATAAGCTAAATGGCAATCTTGCATAATTTTTCCTTCTGATTCCACCTATCCAGCCAACAGTCCGCTTGCTGCAGGAATATTCATGAGGATTTTGTTTGCCCCCATGCCATGTACTCATAACCTCCCCGATTTCTACCTCTTGTTTGTCCCTTCTTTCTCCACAGTAACACAGATGTGCATACAGTAGCCTCTCTACTAAAGCTGTATCTCAGAGAGCTGCCGGAGCCTGTCATCCCCTTCCACAAGTATGATGAGTTCCTGGCCAGTGCCAAGCTCCTCAGCAAAGATGATGAAATGGTAAGAAACTGTACTGGATGACTTTCTCTTAACCTATTTCTAGCAATGAATTGGCTTTCACAAACTTTATTCCTCTACATAAAGTTTTTTAAAGGTCAATTTATATATCAGAATTCAGCACTGAAAAGCTCTCACATATGTCCTGTTCTGTGGCGTTAAAGCCGGCCTCTTTCTGCCCGGTAATCCATTGCCGTGCTCTGCTGTTTCTCACACAATGACTTTGCTGTGCCTGTCTTGACTTCTAACATCTAAATATAATTCTCTTTCTTTCTTTTTGTAAGGCTTGTATCACAGCAGGGGACGAGTCTAGTGATTCCTCACAGTGTCCAAAACATCTTTCTCTCATTTTCACTTAAGAGCCCAAGTTTGTGCCT
>NC_060162.1:10524561-10569130 GCF_021292245.1 Micropterus dolomieu | reverse complement strand
TGACACCCAAACTTTTAACCTGTGAAGAAGGATAGATTACAGTATTGTCAATGTACAAAGAAAGACAATTAGATCTAGACAAAACAGATCGAGTGCCAGTAAGCAAAGCCTCAGTTTTGTTGCCATTTACCTTCAAGAAGTTAGCGGAAAGCCAATCTTTAATTTCAGCTAAACAGCTGGACAAAGATGGTGGTGGGAAAGAACCAGTGGGTTTGGCAGACAAGTAGAGTTGGGTGTCATCCGCATAACAGTGGAAATGAATCCCATATTTCCTCAAAATATAACCAAGAGGGAGCATGTAAATAATGAAAAGAAGCGGGCCCAAGACAGAATCCTGGGGAACACCAGTAGTGACTATGGATGTTCTTGATCCTTTTAATTGGATATGCTGACTGCATCCAGATAGATATGACCTAAACTAAGACAGAGCAGTGCCAGTAATACTAATAGAAGCTAATCTGTCAAGAAGTATCTTATGCGAGACAGTATCAAAAGCAGCGCTCAAGTCTAGAAGGACAAGTATGGATAAAAGCCCAGAGTCAGCTGCCAACAGTAGATCATTGGTTATTCTGACAAGAGCAGTCTCAGTGCTATGGTGGGGACGAAAGCCAGATTGAAATTGTTCATACAAATTATTATTAGAAAGATGTTCATGAATTTGAACTGCAATACACTTTTCCATTACCTTAGAGATAAATGGTAAATTTGAAATTGGACGAAAATTATCAAAATTAAATGGATCACCCCCTAGTTTCTTAAGAATGGGAGTAATAATAGCAGATTTAAGAGATGAAGATACAGAACCAGAAACAAGTGAAGCATGAACAATTTTAGTAATCAATGGCGACAGGGCTGGTAAACAAGCTTTCACTAGAGGAGTAGGTAGAGGGTCTAACTGACAAGTCGAAGATTTAGATTTACCTATCAGACCCGCTATCTATGAAGTAGTTGGTAGTGTAAAGTTAGAGAAAACAGAGTGGGGAGGTGTGTAAGTGATAGATTGACAGGAGTCATTGTGAAGAGTACCAGTAAGTATGCCTAATTGCTGATGGACATTTTCAACCTTAGATGCAAAAAAAGTCAAAAAATGATCACATAAGTCAGTGGAATACATATCAGATGGCAGAGAATCAGGTGGTTGCAGAATATTGTTGTTGTTAGCAAGAGTAGGCACATAAATGTTCTTTATATTCCGAAATGTGATCGAACGACACAGGTTTACCTTAAAAACTGCCAATTTGGCACAAAAGGACACCAGCGGGTGATCTGATATGGACAGATCAGAGACAGTACAATTATAAGGTGTTATACCAGAACAGCAAACGAGATCAAGAGTATGCCCCTTAGTATGAGTGGGCAATGTGTTAAATTGTTGCATACCAAAGCAATCCAAACATGATAAAAATTAACATGTAAATGCATTACTGACATTGTCTATATGAATGTTAAAATCACCCAGAATGATTACATTTGGAGACATGGAAGATAGATAAGTCAAAAGTTCAGATAGTTCAGTTAAGAAGGCATTATTGCTCTTGGGAGGACGGTAAATAGTTGTGAGGATGGTAGGAATTGCACCATTGATTTTTAAGGCAGTTGTTTCAAAAGAAGAATATATAGACAAAGTTAACTGAGATACTTTCAATTTCTCTTTATAAAGTATTGCTAGCCCCCCTCCCCGTTCCGTATCACGGGATTTACAAACATAACTATATCCTGGGGGAACAGACTGGTTTAGATGAAAAAAGTCGTCTGGTTTCTGCCATGTCTCAGTTAGACAGAGAAGTCAAACTTACGGTCAGACAGTAGATCGTAAGGAAAAATTGTTTTTACCAGAATCGTTGCCAACCGATGTGGCCAGGTAGGTTAATACACTGTGATCGACAGTCCGTGAGAGCCTCTTTGGTGAGCGTGGTTTAGATGACCAAAAGGACCGTATTTGACATGAGCCATCAATGTTATAACTCCGCAGAGACCCGCGATGTATATATTTCCGACGTGGTATGTACACAATATCCGAGGGAAGATATGGAGCTGACGGAGGATTTAAAAGGACGCAAACGGAGCTGAGTAAGTTCCGCCACCGAATACTGGAGCATCGACCATGCCACAGAATGGTGTATAGCAGAAAGAACGACCCAGATGTCGTTCATCTGCACCAGTAGCTCAGTGATCTTCATAGTTGATCCAAGTGCCAGAGGTACCACGAAGAACAGTCAGTAACCAGCAGGCAAACCGGATTTGGTAATCAGTGTTTGCATTTTGTGCTTCTACTATGATTGAGTAGGCTACTTAGTTAAATGATTTCTTTTTGTGTCCGTTGTAACCGTGTTTATTGTTGTTTCACGATCGTGTTGTTTCATGATCGGGAGTCTCCACAGGGATTATTTTGAAAATTAACCTGCTCTATTCTCTGCGGAGAGCCGCTTGTGAGTCTGGTGGACACAAGCATTGACTATAATGGCCGCGATTAGCTCCAGCAACCTCGCCGCAGCTGTAACAAGCCAGCGTCAGTGGATTTTAGGGGTAAAAGTAATCCTCTGGATGAGCAGGAGGGTTGTGTGTTTCTTTAGCCTTTCCAAAACCCAAAACAGAAAAGTAAAAGTAAATAATTAAATTGTGTGTTTATCTGCTCTAATATTTGCTGCTAATTATTATATTAGTGAGTAACTAGCTTAGTGCCTAAAGTGTACACAGGTTTCAAGTTCATAAGATTGGTTATCTAAGAAAGCGGTACTTTTACCAAAAACATTGGTTATTCCTCATTGTATCTTGTTACATTAAAAATTTTGTTTGAATATTTTTGCAATATAAATTGGTCAAATAAAGGGGATTGCTATTGAAGCATGTATTATGTGATACAGCAACAATTGTACTATTTGGTATTTCTCTACTCTTTAATTTGTGGAGGTATAGTGCAGTTCATTGGATGTACATTGGAAGTTCTAAATAATTAAGCTTGTAAAAATTGGAGCAGTAGCGATGAGCAATCTGCTGCTGATCTGATGCTTGATTAAAAGCAAGGTTGAGAGCTAATTCATCAGCCTTTAAATCCAATGGCAGGCTCATTACCCTTAAGGAGGTGGAGAGAAGTCACAGAGGTTTACAAGAATTGTTTGGCTTCCTAGGGGAGGTGGCAAAGAAAGATAATACCCTATTGGTTTTTTTCCTTGCACTTTCTCTGCATCATTATGCAAGATTAATAGAGCCCTGATGAACAATGAGGGCTTTGGTGGATTTCCATTCAGTATAGTGACTGTAACGGTCTTATTTTTGATGTTATACAACCAGCTGCCTCATATAATGGCAGAGGTGGGGACAAACAGCAAAATAAAGCTCATGGACAAATTTTACGATTTCATCACAGTGTAATTTAGCTTTGACCATGGCTGTAAAGGCCTGTTAAATAAATGGGAAGCCTGCAAGTCGCATCTGGCACATTAAAGCTGACCCCCACTTAGTTCTGCTCTGGACTGATGCGCTAGTAGGTAAAACTGAGTAAACTGCTATAAACAGTAATTTAAGGATTTTTATGAACTGCTATGCATATTTTGAATAATGCAGAAGAGTTAAATTACTTCTCTTTCCTTTGAATTTTATTTCTGTCAGATATGATATTGATTTGCTCAATTGTGAGCAAGTATATATTTTTATTTATTTACACTGATCACTTTAAACTTCATAGACGAAACATTCTAAAAATGTACATACTTAAATGGTGTTACTGTTTGTAAGCTCCAACGTTTCCAATTGCCACAAAGTTAAAGAAAATTGTTTTTACATAGAAAACTAACTGATCAGACATTCCATACTTGTGACATAATTTATCTAACATGCCTAACATTATCTACTTGTAATTTTATTCTTCATAACAATGATGCCACATAACACTAATATTACAGCTGTCTTATCTTTAAATTACTCTCAGATTTGTGATGATGATGATGATGATGGCAATTAGCAAACAGAGCAGATGCTGAAATGTGCACGTGATCCCCAATTTTAAAAGCATTATCAAACTCAGGCTCCACCAGACGTTAGCTCGTCCTTGCTGATATGTTCATTTAAACCAGAGAGGAGCTTAATCACCACAAAATCTTCCATGAATCCACTCAAAAAGCTTAAGGGATCCAGAATACAATGAGGTGGGTTATTTAAGAGGACCTGCCATGCACATTTTCATCAATAAATAAGCCATAAATAAATGAGACCAGACCATAAACAACTGAGCATAAACATAGCCACAGGTGAAGCTGTCAAAATGGCATTATTTTGTATTTGAGTTTGTATACAGTGGATGAAATTATACTGCCCTACACTCCAAAAATATCCAACCAAATGAGAGGCAGGATTCTCCAAATGTCTCTCAAAATCCAAATAATGGTCATGTTGCGACTGTGACCTGCATTACATTTTGGACATAACCATAAATTTAAAAACAAACTGTATATAAGACATAAGTTTGTCTTGAGTTGATGTTGTTGTACACTGTAATGTATGATTACATACTTTATGTACTGTATACCTGGTGTTCTGCTTTTCCATCAGGACTCAGTGGCACAACGTGTCACTACCAAGCTGTTTGTTTTTCCATGTTTGGAGAATGTCATGCTTAAATAGCACGGTAATATGGGTCTGTATAAATTACTATTTTGCAGTTATACCATCAGTACTTGCATTAATGAATTTTCCCAAGGTCCCTGATGATGATATTATATGGATCCAGATTCTGTATTTACAATCGCATAAACAGGTACTGGTGGCCCCAGAACATATATTTGTGAAGAATGGGAAGAAAATACATGCCAGTATGATACCAGTTCAGCATATATTTTTAAAGAAATAAGTATGTATGAGTATGTTTTTGTCTATATGTATATATCCTGAATGCAACACAAATGAAAAAAAAATATTGACTAAGTGACTGGAACTGGATGGGGTTTGTAGTATTAATGGAAAACCTCAGAATAGTCTGACATGACATTAAATGAATAATTGTGCTTTCAGACCAGCCGCGAATTTTCACCTCACGATGCTTTCCTCGCGTGAGCACATTTGCTGCAAGTGTTCACACACAACACAAAAAGGCGATTTTAACGCGATAATGTGAATATAAACAACTCGCCATTATTACAACTGTATGAACCTATAAACATTTTGCTGTGATTAAATAGCAATAAACGGATTAAACTGATGCCGAAATAACTACAACATGATGCAGATTTGTTAAACATATGAATTCGTGCTTTGTCAGGTCTGTCAGCAAGACAGCAGGACAACAACTTCTAAAATGTTTGTTTTCTGAATGGCTGTTTGGGTCGATCAGGGCAATGCTATGGTAACTTGGTCACAGTAAAGTACAATGATAGCTGGAATAAAGTTACAGACACATGTTTTCTGAACTCACCAGGTAGTTCAACCTCCTCACTTTCTTTTCTCCCAGCAATGTCCAGTTTTGTCCAGTTTTTATATAAATATGAAGTCGTAGTCCGACAGAGCTAACGACGCTAATAACAACACTGGAACCAGATGTGCACGGAATCTAGCTGCTGAGAAGGTCCAGTAAAGATAAATCAACGTTAAAATCCCAAAAACTAAGGTAAAAGGCTAATTTAATAAAAGCAGTTAACTCCGAGCTCATCCTGAGAGTAAACGGCGTAGTTGTCAGAGCAGAATCCGACCGACTACGGGCGTTTATTTGTCCAATAGTTGCAGCACTGCTCCCTGCTCCTCTTCTCCAAATTTAGCAGCTTTCAGCCGGCCAGCAGATTTTCAATCCCCCGCTCTGCCTGGCCCTCTCCACACAACGGTCTGAAGCCTCAGTGACGTACGGACAATCTCAACACTGATAGGCTATCGCGACTTAGCGTCATGCGAATTCCTTCGCGTCGCTTCGCGCTGACAGACAGGAAAACGCGGCTCTACGTGTCTTTGCATTGACTTTGGATGTAAACTCACCACCCCGAACGCTCGCTTCGCTTTTGGTCTGAAAGCACCATAACAGATTACACAATTTTAGTGCTTGATTCTCATTCAACTACTTATCAAAACAAAAACAGGGAAGTAACAGTTACACTGGGTCCTGGCTTATATTGGGAACAGTGTCACTGTCATCATAATCTGGGTACTTTTAGCAAGTACTCTCTGTATTTTGCACACAGTGGTGGTAATCAGTTTAGGTAAGTGGACATGTGGGGCTTTTTACAGGCTTGGGAAATAGAGGCAGATGTTGTAACTGTGCAGCAGGGAAATGTAACACAGCTGCTCAGGGGCCACCAGCCAATGTGGTCTGACAACACTCTGTGGGGAGAGAAGGGGCAGAGGGTGACCTGGAAGGCGTTTGGGGGTGCAAGGGAATGGCATCTTCATTTGTTGTAGATGGTAAAGGGGGTGTCTTGACTCTGATGCCCCCTCATCCTTCAAACTCTGATGTCTTTGTTTTGACTTCCCATAATCTTCCAAATGATTACCTCCCCACTTGCCCTTCACACTCATACAGTACTATGTCTGTTGAGGGTACTCCACATGGGCAGGTGAGGGTGTTAATAAACATGTAAAGTGCAGGATGCCTTACTAAACCCCACCATAAACAGGAGACATCTGTCACTGTGGACACTTGATGAGGATAAAATGCAATATAGTATGTGCATCTCTAAAGTAATGAAAAACAATAGATGATATGTACATGACCAGAATAACATTTGATGAAGAAGTCAGATAGAACAGATTTTAAGGTGTTTTCTTGATTCTCCAAGTGGGGCATTAGGGGCAGTGGAGTATGATAAGTTGGTATTGGTGAAGATACACTGTTGCAGTGTCTTAAATTCCATTTTTACTCTCCACTATATGGAGGATGGCAAATAGGATGGCGCTTAATATGGTAAATCCTCCATACAAACAAGCAAACTAAGGCAGTATGAGGATGTAGTGTGTAGAATCAGTTCTAGTTTTGTTCAAGATTTTTTTTTTCAGCATATAGTATAGAGGCAGACAGGATGTGGGAGAGTGGGGGATACTTTATAATAATTATAATTATATAATTATAATAATAATAATTATTAACCATTCACCCATCAGCACGCCCAGTTTGAAGTCTTATGAATGGAGATTTTTCCTTTGTTATTAGAGAGATAATACTCTTTAATTCTACATTTTCTCACCAGCCTTGGCTCATCATTATATTGTAACAAAATATATTAAAATAACTACTCCATATTGACATGTAACCTGGTGAACCACCACCGAACACTTGACCTCCATCAGTCACTTTGTAGACGGCTCATAATGGCAATGCCATTACTAATTGATTGGGACAAGAAGGATTAGACTACATGAGGTGGCACTGTCATTTTTCCCTTCTTGTAACAGCAGGCAAATACCCTGTGGGAGGGTTTTCTCATCATGATGGGAATCAGTCTGCTTGTATGCATGTGTTTCTCAGTGGCCTTTATTTACCTATAAGCCATGGTACTCTTGCCTGCATGCAAGAGTCAATATAGCATGGGTAATTAATTTGTTTGCACTTAAAAACCAGATGATCAAAACGACGTTTAAGATTATAACTGCTTCCTGCTTAAACCTGTCAACAGTTCTTTGATCACCACACTTTTGAGATGTCATAGCACATTCTGAGAGCATGAAAGTATCTTACATTGCAATGGAAAACAATATCCAAGTAATTAATTATTGTACATTACACAGAGAACAAAAAAGTAAAAAGTGTAAATCAGTGTTAAAACAAAAGAAAAGTTTTAATGATCTAGCACCAACATAACTTGCATCTAATGTGTATGTTATTTTTAAAAGGTAAGGCACATTTTTGTATCATTGCGAATATAAATATTATTGTAATTTCTCTTTCCCAATTTAAATTTAAGGATCCTAATGTTCCATTGAAAACATAAACATATAGCACAAAGAGGTTGTGCAGTAATAAAGAATAGGTTATTTAGTGCCAGAGCCAGAGGGATAATAAGCAAAAGGAAAACACTTGTCTTCATGGCATATTTTCGGTCTTGAGTTTCCCTCCAATGTTTAATTTTATTTGCAGTATTTCCATTTTGTGTGACTGAGGTGGAACAAATCCTTGGTGTAGTGAACTAAAGTAATGCCACACTCATTCTGAGAGACCAAGGTAAGGATGCACTAACTGCTAACTTGCCTCCAATGTCATTGCTAGCATAATGAGCCCTGACATTCAACATTTCTCTCTCAGCTGACATGGTTGCTGTGTCACTGTGATTAGCCCCGACCTTCCATCTCCAGGATCAGAGTGGTTGTGACCCCTTGTTGCAACTAGTAATGGGTACCAGGACCTCAACTGTGACAGCCTTGTGTAAGGGTCAGATTGGAGACAAACCCAACAGAGCAACAATGGTGACAGTCGGGCACGCCAGTTCAGGATAAATGATGGGCTCTACAATGTAGATTCAATCAAAAAGGAGCTTAAGTTGATGATTGAATTAGTCCTACTCTTAAATGCATGTCATGTACTGTAAAGGCTAGTTAAACCTGTTGGATGGGAACCAGTAGCTGTCAAACTTGGGCTTATCCAGTAGATTTTATCCTGGGTTTGGACTGGGTGATTTGTGCTAGATCAGCAGCTACTAGGGGTTATATGACTACCAATTTTTATTACTCAAAGGATTTTATCAATAGTCACAATGTTATTAATCCAATGACACTGTGATTTAGCTACCATGTTCGACTACATGTAACAGTGATAGTTTCAAATGTAGGATTATATCTTACAAGCTTGATGACTGCCCAGGCTGTAAAAACACTATTGCCCTACATCTAACCACTTAATATCTGTGGATCCATCTTTTTCTTCTTTTTGCTCACAAGCAAAAACCAAAATGCTCAACATACACCTGACAGAATTTTCTCCAGGAAAGAGTTAATTCGTGAAGTCCAGTTTTACAGACAAGACAAGTATTCACTAGCTATGTCACAAGCAAAGTCACTTTTTATTGTTTTTCTAACAGTAAAGGCTTACCTTAACATTTAAAATACATTTATTTACACATAAGTTTTGTGTTTGTAGCTTTATATAAGCATACTATAGTGAATGAATGGTGCTGAAAAAAGCATAAATGCACTGACTACTACACAGTGTGTACGACACATAATGTGCATCCTGTGGCAAACAGAGAAGGACACTGGGACTTAATGATGACATCTGATAGTACGTGGTCATTCAAAGATTTCAAAATGGGAAAATTTCAGTTATTACAGCTTTAAGGACAAGCATCAGGGGATACAAGCTGTCATAATGTCCGCCATATCCTACCTGAGAGCATGTTTCAAAATGAGTGCTGCCAATGACCAGCCATTAGTGCTTGGCAGCTGTGCCTCTAGCATTTCAATGTAAAACTGACATTTAGAAGAGAGCAGAAGACGCTATTGACACTTGGATAGACAGTAATTAGTTCCCCCTTTAGCATTCATTGTGTGAGGCATTTCATCACTAAATGTCAATTATCATGGCAGCTTCCATCAGTGATAACCTTCAGTAATCACTGTAAGCATTAAAGGGAAGGGTGCCTTTAAGAATAAGCTGACTTTATCCCCATTCTGACAGTTCTCTTTGACTGTACTAAATAATATGGAATAATGTAATGCTTATGAATCCAAAGGGATTCACCTGCTTTGACTGTTACCTGTGAAATGGCCTGCTCATGGTTCCGAAAGAAATATACCTTAAATTCTGAAACTTAATAGTAAATCATTGCTACTAAAATGTATTGACAAACATCTGTATTTTTGGAAATCATTTGAAATATATAATGGTACTGTATAGCTCTCTATTTCTACATGATTCTGTCAATGTTGGCTTTAATAATATACTTATGTCAACAAAGATGTTGTGAGTCGAAAAATATGTTACAGCATTTAATTCTCAAATTCACTTTTCCGCTGTTACTTTGAAAAGTAAAGACCACTATGCCAAAGGTAACAAGGTGTCTGTGTATTATACTTCATGAAGGAGTATATTAAGTAATGTGATGCACTAGTTTCATTTTACCCAATAGATTTCATAACAGACAACGAAAGAGCTTATGAATCCAGAAGAGGATCACTCAAATCCATTCATCCATTCATCTGGATCCATTCATGTTGGGTGCAGCTGAATGTATGTAAGTGTGTCTGTGGGTGTGTGTTTGTACGTATGTATGCCACACACACAGGGGTATTGAAGCTCAGAGAGGGATAATCTGGAATGGCTCCAGGTTGCGGCTCAGTGCATCTCTTTTGAAAACACACACACACACACACACACACACACACACACACACACACACTTAAGAGTCCCCAGTTGCAGACATCCTCTGGCTCTGGCGCAGCAGAATGAACACTGGCTCCACATTAACCAGCCCTCTTCAAAAAGCTCTCTGAATAACCCTGCTACTCCAGTAAAATATCTAATCCAGGTCTCTCCGACTTTTTGCTGTGTTCAATCTGATATTTGTAATTCTACTGCAGCCAAAGGCTGATTTCAGCACCATGTTATAGAAGGCAAACTCCATAACTGTGAAGAATTCGGACTTCAAACCATGGTGTAGAGTTTCATTAAGTTAAGTATTGTTCACCCAAAAAATGTTTCTCAGTTCTCTTCTAGGAGTGTCCATCCTAGTTTTTTGGAAGTGAATGGAATTTCATATTTGATTGCTCACCTCATTGGAAAATAACATTTAAACATTCAATTGCAACATCAATTTCCCCATGACTCTGGATAATCCACCGAACACAGTGTATACAGTTTTCAATGGAACAACTTTTACCAATAAAAGAGTAAGACAGTGGGGTCTGTGGAGGCAATGAGTCACCAGGAGGATGTGACAGGAGCTGTGTGTACCTGGTCTGCTGTTTTTAAACTAGTCTTCATAGCTACCAAAGATACAGGAGTGAGAAGGTAATAACATAATGAATTAATGAGTCAACATTCAAAATACCCACCAGAAGAAGGTTCTTCACAGAACAAATGTGAATAAGGATAATATGGATCAGAACGGGAAAGGCATTAAGTGCTGTCCAACTTGGGGGCACAGGATGAATATATACAATTAGTAAAACAACTTCTATACACAAAGGAAATAGCTGTGTTCCAACCATTAGCCAAAGCAGCTGAATCAAATAAAAATATCAAATAACCATGGCAACAAACGTGGATGTTGACAAGCCCCAGATACATCTTCATATCATATTTACAGTCGATATTTACCCTGATGCAAAGGAAGTAAAATATGCATGGCGTCGTGTGAGAGCATCTAGATGTCTCATTATTGTAATACTATTACTTCCCTTTGAGAACTGATAGCTTTCAGAAAAAGTGAAAAGACAGGGACCAGACAGGCAGCAGTGCCAAAATACATGTATTATATATTAACAACATAACAATTTCTAATGATATACTTTCAGTGCTGAGAAAACAAACGTACGCCTCCATGGTGATTCACAAAGATGGAATACCAACAAGTACCTGCAATGTCCTGAATTCGAATTAAGCCCGGGGTATGAATTCCAGGCTTTGTCATTTTAGCCATCTCTCACCCATCATCCCTGTTTCTTTTCTACTGTGAGTTATCAAATAATATCAGATGTCATGAGTTGAGAATGCATTCATTGTCAAACTTATTAAGCATTACATGTGAATTCCCAAGGCTAGTGTCTAATTAAAATTGGTTAACCACTACTTTGGGCCACAATGCACAGAATTAATAAGACAAAATAGCAACAAAGCTCACATCTTAAATAATGCAAAGGTGGTTCTTTATGCAGATACACAGTTAAACATTTGTGCCACTAACAGTGGGATGAGATCTTAACTTTTTCATATTCTTTTCAACATTTATGCCTTTTCATTTCAAATATTCATGGTAGGGCAGGGGAGGTCACATACTGCAAAATTCTTGGCAGCAAAACTGAACAGTTGGAGGAAGTTTCCACTGCAGGTAGCCCAGAGTTATGAGCATCACACCACCAAACAAATTGCTGGACAATGATAGCGGGCTGACAGAGTGAAAATTACTTTGTTGCTGTATGACACCTTAATATCCTCTTTTTTTCTCTCTGAAGAATAGTCTCCTTTGTAACAGATACAAACAACCCCTTTTTCTTTTTCTAAAGTATAATAGGATTTCTGACATTTTTTATGCACCAAAAACTGTTTCACCTACAATGCAATAACTAAAGTATATTCAAAAATATACATGCATAGATTCACATAACCTACAAAAACCTTGACAACAAAGCAAAAATTCTTGACTGTAATTCATAAGGGACCTGTTTGATGTTTCAGTATATTGCAGTGTCTAAAATCTGACAACAAAGATAAATCTGTCTGTTATCTAGCTAGATAAGCCCAATATAAAAGCAAAATAAAAAACTTCCATAATCATGCCAAAATAGTGAAGATCTATTCAATCGGGAATTAAAATTCAGCTATACTGGCCAGGGTTTGTCCCACTCCACATTACTAGATGAGCAGTACAACCTTGGTTCTACAGACTGAAGATATCTCCAAAATAGCCATAATACCTAACTACATGTTATATTATGTGTGACACTACCAGTTTTCATTTAATCAGCCTCTCTATTGCCAAACAGGTACCCTCAAGAGCTTTCCTGACAAAACCTGAAGTTAAATAAATACCCACTCTGAAGGCACTTGTTTTGGGACATCAGTCACTTTTGCAGCACATTTCCCCTGGCAACTAAAAGTCAGTTTTTTCCTTCATCTTGATTTTTAGGACAAGTATCTGTAAGTCGAGGTATTAGGAGAAGGTGATTTTGCAAAGTAAAGTCATCTTATGTTTTAACATAGGTAATCCTATTCTATCCTCTTTTGGCAGGAAGTGTACCCTGCTGTAGTTCTATGTAATCATGTTGTATATAAGACACCACATGAATATTCAGGCATATTCTAGCACTGCAATTCATACATTAAGCAAATAACTGATCAAAGCCTCTGTGCATACAGTACTTTACTAAATGTCATACTTAAATGGCTGTTATGGCATGTTGTTTTTTTTTTAAATGTTCTACATTATATGTCAGGTCAGCCACAAATGTGCATGACTTACGTAAAGAAAAAGGAGTAGCATTAAACAGGAAAATGGCAATTTTGCATTTGTATTGAGTGGAATCATAGTTGAATGACCACAGACAAGTCCAGATGATTTATATTTGTACAGTGCCTACTGTGGCAGGTATGTACTGATTCATTCTTTTGAAATCGTAGTAAAATATTGATTGACATCTAACTGATTCAAGGATATTTTATGTCAAACAATCTCATCACTACAAAGTCTGATACTTATCCAGCACCCCACCTTGTTCTCCTCCTGTGTTGTTCCAAGTTTAAGAGTGACTTTTAAGCTGATGATACAAGGGGCAACTTTTTGAGCAATGTTGCTGGCGGCAAGTCCGACTATGTTTTGAACAGATAGCAGTGGGGCAAGATGCGGAGTGGTGGGGGAAGGGGATTACGGTAGTAATCTTTACTCATTACCATTGACGGGAACATTGCCCAGCACCACTGCTCTAAAAGTTGCTCCGTGTATCATCAGCTTTAAGGGCAGCATTCACAACAACATGTGACATCAGCACATTGTCTTGCATCTCTTCTGGTTGTCAGCCACTAGCCTTAGCGTCACCTAGCTATTGAAAAGACAAATGTATAACAGAAGCCTAAGAAATCATACTAAACAAACTTGGCTGGTTATAGTCACGGGCAAATATGATAGTTCAGTGTTTAGTTCTCGCAAACTTTTCAAAAATCGAAGCGCAAAAACTGCTAAAAACTTCTAAAAACTTGTATTATTAGACAAATTTCGCCTTGTTTGTCTGCTATGTCTTCCATTTTTTGTGAGGTACTGCTGGTACATCGATACTGCCTTCAAAACTGACCGTTATGGGGGCTGGTACACACACAGAACTTGAGAGATAATTAAATATATATAAGAATATTGTAACGTATAAAATAAATAAAATAAAATATGTGTATATATCCATCCATGCATGCAATTCTGCAGTGCATTTTTGCATCTGTGAAGTTCGTCTACTCTCATCTTGCCGGCGTCTTGCGGTCTGTTGGCTCAGAACATGCTCCGCCCACTGAGTGCTTGATCTGGGATGATGATCTTTCACTGTAAAGACATTAGCATAACAGTGTCCAATTTCTGGTTGCTTGGCCAACCGGAGTCCTCTCTTCTGGGACGATCACAGCACCCACCGTGGTGCCTGGTCTGGTTTGATCGTCTCACGGTCTGCTGCTCTTTAATCAAAACCCTGGCTTCCTTTTCTGATGACTGTATTTCTGTCATAGGTAATACATGTTTCAGAAATTAAGCCAGAAAGAAAAAAAGAAAAAAAGAAAAAAGCGGAGTTCGTAGGAGCTACTGGGCACAGCATTGACATGTGCAGCCATTGCCATAGTCAAAATCTCCTTATCTAGTTGATCTCAACAATTTTGGCCTAGTCCTTTAACAACATTCACTGATATTTCAGCAATAAAGCTGAAAATAAATAACAGATTAAAACAAAATGTAGAGAAGTTAGAAGGAGCTACCGGCCACTGTAAAGTAAAACTTTAAAGTAGCACTCAACATAGAGCCATAGCCGGAGAACAAACAAAGAAAACAAAGTACAACAACCCAGCAAAGGACAAGAGAAGGTAGAATCAGTACAGCAGGCCAACAGTAGCACAGCTGCAAGCAGCACAGCAGACTCAAACAAGGGACACAATCAGACAAGGCACATTGATACAAATACAAACAATATGAGCACCAGGATAGATCTGGGGAACAACAATAGACATTGTATCTCTGACTTACAGACGACAGTAGGAACAGGAACAATCAATACACACCTGAAAGCAAATAAAACAAACATAAAAGCAGCACAGGGAGAGAGGATTGTTAGTGCAGTTATTGACCTGGAAAGCAAGCACAAGTATGCAAAATACTGTCTCGGACAAAGTCCTTGAAGGCAAGGAGAGATGAAATTGTCTAGGTTTATAGCCGTTCTAGCTAACTTCATGATTTTTTCCCCGGTTTTCCCCTTGGACAAATAATTTTAATATGGCATGTTGCTTGTTTATGTAGAGCAGAATATGCAAGGTTTATTCTCCATCACTCTTCAATGCCACCTGTGATCCCTGTGATCCCAAAAGGTGTAAAATTCTGCCAAGCACACTCGCTTGTGCTGTCTCCATTGAAAAACAGTCCTGTGGTGGATAATGCCAAAAATCTGATATAATGGGCCCCAAGATAATGATTACTTTGAGTGATGGCATAATGAGGTCTTTATAAATATGCATGGGTCACCAGGGGTAGCAATATTGTGGATTATTAAAACTGCAGGGTAAGAGGTCAAGCTAATGAGAGGAAGCTGAGGGGGTCACAGCCACTAACACAGGAATTAGCCAGGCCAGATGTCTGGAACATGGGTTGTTTTCACACCACTGAACAGTAAACTAATACATGCTTGAATCACCGGAGCTGAGGCTAAAACAAAGCTTTTGTCTCCATTATTTCTAAAGCTGATTCAAAAGACAAATTTCCTCAGGATTATAGACAAGAAGGGTGTTGAAATTGAGGTGGGGATTCAACAGGAACATTTGCTAGCTGTCCTCATACAAACAGCCAATAAAGATGAGCAGGACTTATGAGCAGAATCTTAGTTAAGCAAATAGGAGTTGCATTGGCTTACATTTTTAAACAGGCTTTAAATAGGATTTTAGATGCTATTGAAAATGAAATGCCCGTCACCCCTGTGTTTACTGTTTTAATGACGGTTTGAAAGATCTGTGGTTACCAGAATGAAGTGTATTTCGACTTTGTATTTGCAAGACAACACGACAGTTGGTTCTACTAAGTGTTGCACAATGACTGTTTGAAAGATCTGTGGTTACCAGAGTGAAGTGTATTTTGACTTTGTATTTGCAAGACAACACGACAGTTGGTTCTACTAAGTGTTGCACATTAGCCACTTATTGAAATGCTTGTTCAAAGATAGATAGCAAAGCTGGTCCTCTATATTTCAACTTTAGCTTGACTTTGGAAACATCATTTGTTGAAGTTTTAAAATTGAATACAGTGTTTCCCCTAGGATGACTGTTTTGGGAGGCGGATGGCCGCTGATGGGGCTCCGTGTGTGTATGAGTGTGTGTGTGTGTGTGTGTGTGTACACATGGAGTGGAGCAGAGCAGGTGACATGTGAACTACTTGAGTTTATGACAACTCGTTACATTACATAATACTGAAATTCTACCGTGGTGTTCTGTTGGGAGATTCAGGTGCCTAAACCAACAGTGAGTAAGTAACTATATATTGGTATTAGCAGGGGCGTAGGAGCAACTTTGAACCTGGGGAGGACGCTGAAATTCTAGTGGGGTTTGGGGGCATGCTCCCCAATTTTACACTTAAAATGCTCATTTCTAATAACTTTTGAAAACAGAATGTATTTACTAGTGTAGTGTAAAGAGGGTATGTGCAGTGACAGAAGATGGAGAATAGACTGGGGAGGGGAGATGAAGACTCGGGTTCACAGTCAGAGAGACAGAGTATAATATAACTAGAACAACATCGACTACATACTTCTGTATATTATATTATTATTACTAGTTACTAAGGCAAGTAACGCTGCGTTACTCGTTACTGAACGCCCCATCCTTGACGTAAATCCACGACTGTGTGACAGGTCAGCGGGACCGGACTTTGTTGTTCACGTCTGCTGATAGCCAAAACTAAAGGAAGAATGGAGAACGAGGGAGAGAGGCGTTCTTTCCACAGCTGGAAGTAGCTACTGCCATTATTGTGTCCCAGTCGAAGATGCAAAGAACATTGTGGTCAAGTGTAAACTCTTGGCTTTCAACCGCGAACATTTCTACATGGGGGTAGTGAAGGCAGTGTTTCCCATAATTAGCCTATAATTTGTACTGAGGAGCATATATTTCTGCAGCACCTCCTGGCTCGCTCCCTCTTTCTCTCTCCCCCTCCCCACTGTCATTCTGTGGGAAACACTGGAAAGTAGCCTAATATAGTAACGTAACTAGTTACTTTTATCACCCAGTAATAAGTAAAGTAATAAAATTACTTTTTAAAGGAATAATAAGTAACTAGTAATATATTACAATTTCTGAGTATCTTGCCCAACACCGGCCTAACAAAGTCATTTTACTGTGTGAATATTAGAAGATACTATACAGTATGTCTACTCCATTCAACTTACAAACCCATCCTCCTCAGTTATTTCTACTACTACTCCTATGGCCTCTGTCCTCTTCCTCTTAAAATACTATAGATACATAGCATTGACACATTCACACCTCAGGACAAGTTTTTAAGGTCAAGGATGGTCTCATACAGAAGCAAAAAGGTGGCCCAGGGGTTTGTCCCTAGTCAACCCACTCTCCAGACAAAGCATTTGACTGCGCCTCTGGGTCTTTAGAGACCTTTATTCCTGCATTCTTGAGAATTTTATGCAAGTACAGTACATCACTAAATGAGCCATTTAATACATTTTCAAAACTAGAAACACCTCTTTAACTCTCCTAAAGTAAAGCAATCACCTTAGCTGAGCCTTTGAGTACAATAAATAAATAAGCCATATCATCATCAATCTTACCATAAACTGGTGCTTTGGGCTGTGCTGGTTTTGACTCTGTTGTGCTATTGCCCTCATCTCTGCTGTCTGTCTCACGTTCACCCATGTCAGCCCTAGTATTGTGGCCGCTGGACAGTGGTGGATAGAGTAGAGACTGAAAATCTTTACTCAAGTAAACGTACAATTACTCCCATAAAACATTCACTCAAGTAAAAGAATAATATATTTAATAATATATTTCATCTGCTGTGCATCATGTTAAAAAACAGCCGCTGTGCAAAATGGTTATTTCTAGGGAATGCTTTTCTTGTTGATTATCTGTAATTTAGCTATTTCTGTTTAATGTAGTTATTTTCCTTTTTAAATCTACATGAAGTTATTGATAAGATAAT
This sequence comes from Micropterus dolomieu, assembly GCF_021292245.1. NCBI lineage: Eukaryota > Metazoa > Chordata > Actinopteri > Centrarchiformes > Centrarchidae > Micropterus > Micropterus dolomieu. The sequence continues at coordinate 10,551,128 of NC_060162.1, read as the reverse complement.
TTTAAAATATCACGCTTGCTGCCCAGTCTGCTTTTGTTGCCTGTATATTTTATTATGGACATGTAGCCAGCCAAACCACTTGCTTTGCAATAGCACAGGCAGCCAATACAATCTGATTATTCCTATAGCACTGTTGAACATAATCTTTACAACGCAAAGAATTATTGTGGCAGTAACACGGGAGCAGCTCGTTGTTGAAGCTGTGCGTCATAGGTAAGCCCAACTGGACTGTTTTATCGTATTCTCTCTCTGTGATTCTCAAAAATTTGCTGAATAAACAGCAGCTGGTAGCTGCTGAGTGAAAGCCAAGATTAATTTCTCTGTCGGACATTGCTATAAAACAAATAGCAACCAATGTAAATTAGGCTAATTTCCATCAGAAACAGTGCTCTGCGCAGCGAGAGGATACTGTTAAGCAGGGGTGGACTGGCACAAGAATTCAGGCCGGGAATTTGACTCGACCCCAGGCCACCTCGTTAACACAAACCACCAAACCACTAATTTTTGTGGACTAACCTTTTTATATACAGTCTATGGCAGGGGTTTTCAAAGTCTGAGACTGCGGGCCTCTCCTCATCCAAAGCTTGGGAAATGCCCCCACCCCCCTCCATCTTTAATTTACTTGGTAAAATTCGCTCAGTTCCTGGATGTCTGTGAGATCATGATTATATTATCTTATCCCATAGACACTCAACATTTGAGCCAAAATAGCCTAATATTGCTGTTTGACATAACTTCTGACTGCACCAAATAGTTTTAAAAAAGGTCTGTCCTAAGCCATTTATTAGTTTCTGACTCTGATGGGGGGGAAACTGTTCCCCAAAACTACTGTATCTCTGAACTCTCAAACATGTAGGCTATTCTATCTCCTTTGGGTAAATAATGCAATAAGTAATGTAACATTAATATTGTTTCATTTCCATTCACTGAGCCTTCCCTGAAACTGTTTGGAGCCCCCCTAGGGAGGCCCGCCTCACACTTTGAAAACCCCTGGTCTATGGGACAAACCCTATTTGTTGATGTAACAGGTACCAAACCAAGTATAGTCTTTGCCATGTTCATCTACTGACTTTTGGGACTGATCATTAAAGTAGCCTATTTGAACACTAAGTTTTCAAGACGAGGGCGGAGTTTCATCACAGTGCCCATCTGCTACCAAGTCATTTAATACCAAGTTTACATGACCCTGGACTCACTGAGTCTGCCTGCGTGGCCATTCTGTGAAGAAGCGCTGTAGTCATACCCTGTACAGACTCCGAATCGCATATGAACAATAAACGCAGTTAAAACAGACAAAAAAGAAACAATTTAACTACAAAGCCTGATTAATCATAGTAGACATACATTAAGCAAGCACTAAGCACCAAATCAACCAAATCTAAACATCAGCAAATAACAAAAAACGTCAGCAAAATCACACAAGCAAAATGCTCTTATTCTGAAATGCTCCTTGTGGGATGAGGGAACTTATGCGGGCTGTAGTGAAGAAGGAAGTAGAATCACAAAGGACAAACAAGTTATTAACGTTGTGCAGGCTGCACACTTTGCTGCTGAGATGCTGAGGGGCGTCCAATGGAAGTTGAAGCCTGTCAGAAGACAGAACTAAACCGCGGTTCACACGCTGCCTGTGTGAGTCCGTGGGTGATAGGCTACGTAGCCTAAGTCTGCCCCTCAGACTTCCCATGATGCAAAGTGGTGAAGGGAGTTTTTTTTAAATTTGCTAATAAGTTGCATTTGTTTGAAATACATATGTTACTTCATGATTGATATATTCTTAAAACGTGTCTGCTTAGAAGATAATGTTTTTTGTAGGTAATTGTTATTGTTGTGGTGGTTCACATTGAAACCATGAGTGAAAGGACTGTTTCATTTGATAAGATGAATTGAAGCTTTCTAAATGCTGACAGAGTGGAACTACATTTGTAGAAATTCAGTAGAATGTGCGCTGGCCAAAATTTGCTACATATCAGAATTAATCCAGTGATCATCTGAGTTAGATGTTACAGTGTTTAGTAGTGATGTGTGATACCACTTAATTCCTATCCGATCCAATACCAAGTAATAGCCAGGCTGGTATTGCCGACACCGATACTTTTTACATATTTTATTTCTAGTTTAATGTGACCTCCCCCCTCCCGTTTCTGTATTTATGAGAAAAATAACGAGCAGGCTGTAGCCTTACCAATTCAAAATAATAGATGCATAATGACAAGACATCAAACTACTGTCATATTCTTTAATTATAATAAAAATATCCTGCTCAGAACTGCTGCTTCATAACATCATCCTATTATTGTGACAGACTTAATCTCAGATGTTTAGCGAAGTTTGCGGTGTTGCCAAAGTATTTCACTGTCTTTGCACACACATCACACAGAGCAACATTATTACCTGTGACATTGCTAACAAAAACAATCCAGTTAAGTTTACAAAGGTAATAAGGCCTAATGTAAATGCTGAATAATTATATTTCCTGGGCAAACTGCTGTTTAAGCACAAAGGAATATGAAGGCAATTAAAAATAGTATACTTTTATTTCGATTGTACATAGAAGCCTAAAAAGATTTTTAACTTTAACTTTCCATTCATTTGAACTTATTTGATTGTAAATTAATTGTATATTATTTGTTAATTGTATATTATTAGATGCAATGATCCCAGGGTCATTGCAATGCAACATGTAGATGTGTGCATATTATGACCTAGTGCCAACTAATATCATATAGGTGTATGTAGCTTCCATGGGTTACTAGAAATTCTAAAAGTAAGCCTCTTTTTTCACATCTGCAGAGGATATACAACGGATTGCTTGAGCACAAGCAATTTGTAATGGTGTTCAAGCAATCAATTCCACCATTTTCCTTGAAGCAGGCATGCATATGCTAGTGCCAAGAAAGAGGTTATGTAGAAAATATAAAGAAATATACAATCTAAAAACATAATACGAAAATATAGAAGGAGTATTTTACAGAATTGTAATAATAAATAGTAGTAATGAAAAATAGTGGTAATAATAATGAGTACAGGTAGAGTTGATGTGGAATTGATTAAAATATTTAGAAAATCCTTAAAAGCTACAGTATTAGACAGAGTAACCTGAGTACTGAAACAGAAAATAAGTATTAGCTATATACTTAATAAGGCACAACAGATACTGTTGGCCTATGTGTGGCACAGATGTGGGATTTACATTACATTATACACTTACATCTTCTTAAGCAGTGTGTTCATTTTCATTATGAAAGGATGGTGGAGATGCTAAAATATATCCAATAATAAAGGCTGATGCATTCCTTACTTTACCAGGAAAATGTTAATCAGAGTCAGTGTAGCTCTAAGCCTGGAAAAAGTTAGGTTGTCTGCATGCATACTGCCACCCAGAGACCTAAACATGTGGCAGCAAATGATGGAAGTTTTTTCCCCTTCTTTTCTTCCAAGAAATTAATTAGTAAATATTCCCAATGAAGAAATGTTGCACCTGCAGTTTCTCTGTGCGAGGCAAACAGATTATTCTGCCAGGTTATGGTTTGGTGCTTGCAGCCAATCCTACACAACCATGAATTATTAAATAGTACCTCCAGCTAAGCCTGGACTTTTTGTCCATCCACACAGAAGACAGTCCCAGCTTTCATTGCAATCCAGGCATTTGCTCTTGTCCTTGTTTAGCATTTGCAGTGCGGTCCGTGGGGTAATGCAGGCACAAAATCATAGTCCTGTGCATGACCGCATTTCTCTTTTCTCAACACCATTGTGACCCCCAAGAAATGTTCAGCCCCTGAATTCCCCTGTGTATCACCCAGCCAGTGTAGCATATGCATGCCTGCATCAAGGAAAATGGTGGAATTGATTGCTTCAACAACAATACAAATTGCTTGCGCTCAAGCAATCTGTTGTGTACCCTCTGCAGGCGTGGAAACAGCAGCTTAGTTTTTGAATCTCTAGTAACCCATGGAAGCTACATATACCTATATGACATTAGTTGGCACTATTTATTCATTACTACTTTTTATCATTACAATTCTGTTATTACTGTAAAATACTCCTATATTTTTATATTATTTTTTTAGATTGTATATTTCTTTATATTTTCTACATAACAACTTTCTCTTATTATTTCTGCTACCTAATGCCTTGATATGCATAGTGACCAACTGTAACAAACTGTTTTCCCTCAGGGATCAATAAAGTATTTCTGATTCTGATGTTGATACATTAGAAAATGTTCCTGTTTTAATTTCCTACTATCTACTATAACCTTTATTATAATGGTCATCTCAAAATCTCTGCTATCAAGATAGTACTCCAGGTGTGAGCTAAGTATCTATATTCTCCACAATAATGGCTAGTCCTGTACAGAGTTCAAATGATTGAAAGTTAATTATGATTGGTCACTTACCACTGTGAACAACTGTCAACAACTAACTAATGTCACACTTTACCTATTTATACTTCAGCAGCAACAATAAGTAGAAAGACAGAAAAGTGATTAAAAGGATTGAACACACAGCTAACCATTTCCACCATGCAACTTCTGACTGCACATTGTTGATGTTACTGGGAGTCATTAATAAGGAAAAAATTGTGCATCTATGAGGATTACTACAGAGTACAGAAGTCCCATAATAATGTGGTTTTTTTAAACTCTTGTACACACAAGTAATTCTCTTGGTCGCACAAGTTATTATCTTGTTCTTTCTGATGAGACATTGTATAGTGCCTCACAACTTTTGTGCATACAAGACAAAACAATATATGTCTTACAGGCATTCAGGGGCACCGTAGATTATTTAAATGCCAATATTTTCTGATTTTTATGCCAGCTTTCTTTGTAATGGGGGAAACATCTGGCCTGGCTATATCCCAAGGCACAAAAATCCACCCACCAGAATCTATAAAACTCACAAAATGAATACATTATATCTTGATGTTTAACCAGTACACACCAAAGTGCAAACACAAGAAGTTGCAGTTTTATGGGAGGTTATTTGCAAGACTATGGTCCAGGTGCAGTTGCAAGGCAACAAATGGAGCCTCCTGGAAAGTACTCCTCTGCCCGAGAAATAGTTCAGCCCATCTCCCCTGTAAAGCGTTTTTACACTTGTTAGTACACCTAGCTAAAAATAATGCAGTCTAATACAGATTAGTATAGACTAAATATTTTAAACACTTTCAGTGTAATGTTAAAGTATAGTAAAATTTGTTATGTTTGGTAAAAAAAACTAAACACAGGAAAACACCAAACACGGCAAGTTAGGCTGAAAAGCAGTTAACTAAATTAAGGTTCAAAGTCTAGCTAACAAAGATAACCGATGGCCATGCAGAATGAAGCAAGCTTCTCAGGTTAGCAGTCAGTCAAGAAGATAACGAGATTTACATACAGTATGGCTGAGAGCTGTGACAGAAAAGCTATGCAGACAATCTGGCAACCAAACATAGGAAACTGGCACTATGTCTGAAATCACTACTTCATACACTCATTCACTATTTCATGAATAAGAAACACTCTTTGCGGTGCTTTCCTGAATTATAAATTGAAATTTCAGAAGGATTTCAGACATGGAAAATAGAAAACAGTAAAAGCCACAAGGGAGGCAGAATGAATTACAAAGTGCAGGCTATCATGACCTTTGATCATAATCCTGACAAACATCCATTGGAGCCTGCTCTTTACAGCTATCCAAAGGACACAAACATCTGCTGTTCTACCAAGTGACCAAAAGACAGTAAAAGACAGTTTCACCTCAAAGGTTAGAGGCTTATTGCTTCCTCAGAATCCATTCATATTTCACTCACATTTATTAAATTCTATAACAACGTGGTATTCTGTTAACTTCCCATACAAGCCGTCGATTCAGGTCAGCATAAGCGGCATGTGCTGCATCCATACCAATACAATGATGGTGAAATTTTCATTGGACACTTCAGGATCATAGGGACGTTTTCGTCATTAGGAAATACTCACATGAAAATTGTAGGCAGTTAATTCTGTGTATTCTGTATTCTGCTTTATTGTGTTTGTCAGTGATTCTGGAAAGAGATGTTGAATAATGTGTATTTATTTATTTATTTTTATGTCGTGAGCAACACAAATTAAATTCCATTCATCAATCAAGGAGTGACTTTGAGGGTTCCTCTTATGTGGCATGAGATTTGTTTGGGTGGCGTGGGAGCCTGAAAAGCATGCGAGTTGGCAACCCTTTCTAACCACTTTGGTTATCCCTTAACTTTGCATATAACCATTATCATTATCTGGTAATTTTTTTATTTGTGCAATACTTTGGTTTATAACAAAATACCTGGAATGTGTTTTCCCATTAGCCATAAACATTCCATTTAGCCTCAGCTGTGCTTTGTATTTAATGCCATCGAGCAAATGTTAGCATACTGTCAAGCTTAGAACGTGAGGATGGTAAACATCATACCAGCTAAACATTGTTTGGGTGGCATGAGAGCCTGAAAAGTGTGAGAGTTGGCAACCTTTTGTAAAAACTTTGGTTATTCCTTAACTTTGCATAAAACCATTATCATTATCTGGTCAAATTGTTATTTTTGCAATACTTTACATTTGCTTACTTACCAAATACCTGAAATATGTATTCCCATTAGCCATTAAACATTTAGCCTGAGCTGTACTTTGTATTTAATGCCATTTAGCACATGCAAATGCATAATATCTTGCTAAAGCCTAGTTCACACTACACGATTTTTAGCCCGATTTGCCGCTCGGCGACCGTCAGGCTGTGATCGGGAGTAAATCAGGGGTTGATCAGTGGTCGCCAGTCGTTATTTGTGAACTACTCAATGACACATCAAAACGGCTCCCCGACACATTTCTGACACATCGCCGACGTCTACCAGATATCTAGCATGGCCGACTCGACATCCACATTCAGCCAATGAGAGCAGGCTGCTCACGGAGCAGGCAGCTACTTTTTCACCGCAAAACACGTTTCACTCCCCTCCAGCTCTCTCTGTAGCACAGACGATCCCTGCTACCTGTGTGTGCTATGTAGGTTCGCGTCATTTCCCGTTTCACATTTCATGTGTGTTTTCTTGACAAAACGTGGTTTGGGGACCAGTCTCGGGTGACAGAGTCGTTGTCAGCTTGCGTAGTGTGTGACCCCCTGTAATCGATCAGTCACATACTGTGAACGCCACAACGACGTCAAGACTCCCGTCACAAGACGGCAAGTTGTGTAGTGTGAACGGCACGGCCATTGGCCGACGCTGAAAGTCGTGTAGTCTGCACAAGCCTTAAGAAGGTGAAAATGGTCAACATTATACCAGCTAAACATTAACATGATAGCATTGTGAGCATGTTGGCATGCCAATGAGACCAACTTCAATGAATCTATTTAAGTGTTGCATTTTTATTCATTTATTAATGAGTTTCTTAGTCAGTTTGCACCTTGAAGTGATAACATTCAATCCAGCTGTGTAAAGGACAGTCATCTTCATCCTTTAGCCTAACCAAGTGCCTCAACCACTGAAGGACGACCACTGACAACCATGGCTACACTGAGGAGAGAGATCAACCCACCAGCCTCCCATCCATCCACCACTGATTCTTAATCCTGTAAACTGAGCACATTGGGGTGTCCTGACCGCTTATACCCACCCATACTCTTAACCCCTGCCTCGAAGTGTACGCTGATTTAGAGCATGAATCATCAGTGTAGGATTATATAGAGTGAGTCATGTCAGCCAAGGGATGCCCGCTGTGCTTTTCAAAGTATGTGTTGGCGGAAATATTTTGCAATGTGCGTGGTTGGTTGGACAATTCTGGAGGATACATTGTTGTTAAGGCATAAACCCAAGGATAAATTTATCAAGTCCAGTTTAACTTTCACCGAAGTTGCTGCAGGAAGTGTTGAGTTAAAGAAAAGTTGGTGTTTTTGTATTTTTGCTTAGACTTTCAAGACAAAATTACAGTTACTTTTGACTTAGTAGTTTCACTTCTCACAACTATGGTACATGCTTAGATTTTAATATTATTTCAATGGTAAAACATATTTCTGGTGCAGTCGAACATAATGAAGATGCGCAGTACTACAGAACAGTCTTTCTTTTACTGTGATTTTCCAAGATTTCTATGTCACGTACTATACAGTGTTAGTATACATCGGATTGTGGTCATGACTAGCTGTAAGTTTGAATCCATGTAAATGTGATAAAAAGGAGATGGAAGCTAGCGATTGCCACAATTAGATATGGTGTTGTATCGTTGTTTGCAAAGTTAGTTTATATTCACCCAGTTGATATATTATCCTACCCAGGGTGTGTTTAGATCTTGGCTATCTGCCCGAGTGCATCAACCTCTTTCAATTCTCATCTTTCTCAGCCATCTTCCCAGCTTGTTTATATGTTCGGCTTTGTGCACGAGAAAGAGGCATTACTCAGCGTTCTGATACACAAACAGCTTTGATTGTAACAGAATCAGTGGTGTTCGCTTTCATCCCTGTATTCAGCTGTGCAGCATCACCTGCAGTCTTTTCAGATGTAGATATGGTGAAATAATTTCATTAACTCCCACTGTTAGATATGTGCAGTTCACACTGCAGTTCAGAATGAGGGAGAAATAAGGAGGGATGGAGAGACTCTCCTCCCCTCTTCCTCCTCCCTCCCCCTCTCTCAATCTCTCATCACATACTGCAGCTCCTCCCTCCACCTTGCCCTTCTCCAGATCCCCTCCCTTCCGCTGTGTCTCTCTTTCTCTCTGTCTCCATCCCTCCTTCATTCTCCCTCAATCTTTCAGCCTAGCTGAGACTAACAGACGATACACCCTCCCTGTGTGTGTGTGTGTGTGTGTGTGTGTGCGTGCGGCTTGCCGTGTGAACCACATGTGTCACTGTGTATACACATGTGGCTTCGCAACTGACGGGAAGGACTCATGAAGTGCTGTGGACTTGGATATCAGATCCTTCTCCTTATGCATATTTACCACATTTTTTAACAACACTCCAGATCCTCTATTAAAGAATCTCATTTTCCATCTCTCGGGGCAGCATCTTGATGGAATCTTCAATCCTTCCCCCAGTATCTTGGATTTAATGAGCAGCCTCCGTATGAAGCAAGCAATTTCTGGATTCCCTTCGTTACAGCTCTGGTAAGGATATCTCTCTCCTGTCTCCATCTCTCGCTCTCACTCTCACTCTTGTTCTTTATATCCGTCACCTTTTCTTGCACTTCCTGCCTGATTTACTTCTCATAACATATTGACAGGTGCTAGCGATACACATTATGGGATAGGGGAGCAGTGATATAAAGCAAAGGAAGCTATTTAGGACATGGAGAGAGGGGGGAAATGAGGGCTGATGGGCTGGCTGGGGAGTGTGAGAGAGTGTAGGGAAAGAAGCAGGGAACAGAAATGTGTGCCGACACCAGCGCCGTTGCTAATGCTGTCAGAGGCTAGAGAGAAAAATGCTCCACTTGGTACTTGCTATTGATCTGCTGTTATTTTCAGCTCCTATCCCTTAGAGACAACTTTGCATGGTCGCCCTGACAGTAAAAGTATGGGGTTTGGGAATTTGTTAATGCTGACATAAAGGTACTTTGTCATAATAAGGAGGTAAATCCTAATTCTGAAGGTGGATGTGCATTACAAATGGCTGAATTTAACATACTTGTGTGTGCTGCCTTCCGTTCAGAGCATGGAAGGACAGCATGAGAATGTGTGAATTGTGTTTGTATGCAATGTGTGCGTGCTAGGAGTGCTTATGTAGGTGTGATGCGACAAGGTGGGACTTCCTTTTTAGGATGCTTGCCTGCATACTTACACATATTCTCGTAGAGACCTCCTCAGCTGAAGTGGGGGGAGCTTCCCACCATGTTGATTTGTCTGATTACCTGATGGGGCCTTTTGACAACAGCTTTGACTTGTAAAGAGGTCGTCAGACACTGATTTGAGATGGCTAACTTTCAGATGTGTTTAGAAAGTCATTTAATTATTTAAATAAGTTGTTTTACATGTAGTTTTACTGTTTGTTATCATTCTTATCTGTAGGAATATAAAACCTCTAGTCACATATTGATGAAGATGCCGTCTTTATTTCACTTCACTCTCTCAGATGGAAGCATTAGGTAAAGTTGATGTTGCTATTTTGGTCCCCTTTGCATTGTGGATGAGCTTCTTTCCTTTTATCTTAACTGATGTCTCGTTATTAATTCCTGTTCTTCCAATCTCTCTCTTGTCTCTATGAGCTCTACAGGGAGAGGAGTAAAGAGAGATTGTTAGAAGGGAGAGAGTGAGAGATGCTTGAATACAAGAGTGAAAGGAGGAAGCTGGTACTGGTACTGAAAGCAGTGAAGAGAATATGAGAGAGATGCTAGTGGAAGGTGAAATAGGGAGAGAGCAAAGGAGACTGAATATAGCAATGAAAGATTGAAAGGAAGCCAGAGACAAGAGGACGAAAGGGACAGAGAAGGAGGTAGTGTGCGCTAACAAGCCTCCGAAAGAGCTTTTAGGCAGGCAAACCTCTTTTAAGGGTCAGGCAATTGGTAGGGGGTCAGTTTACACAAACATCCACGCTCTCTGAAGGAAAATATGCTGTAGATAGGCCAGAGCCTGCATCTCACACATGCCAGGCTGAATTTCCTGTAAAGTATATCAATATTTATCCCGTTTCACATTTCAGAGAAGAAACCATGATAACACCGGTGGATGGAAAAATAATAAAAGATAAATCAAATTAACCCACCTTGGGTAGACCTTCTGCTTCTTTTTCATTTATAATTCCTTTCCAGCACTTAGGCAAGGTTGGCTGATATTGTTGCATATTGAAATACAGGTGCAGCCATAGTGGTTCGTGTTCATGTATTGCAGAGTTTTAGTAATATTTGCAATGGTAATTGTGAAACATATAGCAGATTAGATTAAATGTAGTGTATTTAAGGGCTTTGTCTCACTTTGTTTTAATTCAGTTTCTACAGCAACAACTGAACAGTCTTAATGAAATCTCAGTAAGGGTTTTAAATAAACAACACAAATCTGACTTCATTTAGTGAAGCTTTTATGAAGGTTTTAGTGCAGATGAAAGATTCAATCAAAACGTTATCCCAGGATGCACCACCATTAAATCCAGATGCTGATGTATTTTGAACTAGAGGTATTCTGCTAATTGATTGGTTAATTTGGTAAGTATTAAGTGATGTCTCCCTTTTTCCCTCCCAGTCTCCCTTAGGCAAACACACACACACACACACACACACACCCATGACGTGCCTTAGTGTGGCTAGCAGGAGTCATTCTTACCCTACTCGGCTGCAGTAAAAGCTTGTCATGTAGTGGGTGACTTGCATCCAAGGGTGACTCAGAGTGCACATGAATGCCTCTCCACACACAGTAAGCACTGATACTGCCCATCGCCAAATGAGAAGTTAACAACTCATTTTTCCTCAACCTCCAAGGCAATTATTCTCAAGGCCGTAAAAGCGAATAATGGTTATTACCGATATGGTTTCATGATTTACCATGATGCATGAAATGAAGTTGGCAAATCTGTTCCAGCAATTCACAGCTAATGGTGGGCATAGTGGTGGACCAGCATTGAAAAGTTGTGTGGATATGGGCTTCCCATCCCAGTGTACTGTATTGCTAGACAATATTTAACAATTAGTAGAATTAGTAGAAGGAAAAAAAACACTATTTCGATAACTGATTTACCAGTCATCTTCCTTTTACTTATACCCCATTAAAACAATTCATAACCCAGGTTTCATTCCGAAATGTAAAACATAATAACACTCACTAAAATGTTTAAGAGTAAATTCAATTAAAGTTTTAATACACCTTCTGGATAGAGGCTGTCTATGACTTAAAAGGGATGAAGGATTAGCTGATTGCCACTTATGGATTCAAAATCCAGATCAACCTTTTTTTTTTTTTTTTACTCAAAACGAAGGAGCAGCAAAATTATTTTTTGATTGAATTATATTGATGTATTACCCTATTGCTCTCATGGATGTAAACTGGGCAATAAAATTAATAAACACCTTTCAATATAATGTAGTCCAGTGCAATTTGCATTTACGGTAACCACTGCCTAACAAATGACAATACAGTAGAATAAACTCTCAGTGTTGACATTCAAATGCAAAGCTTGTCAAAGAGAGGTGTAACCCAGTACATAATTGAGCCCTGTAATTTTATTTTATTTGCTTTATTTTCCAATATTATTTTCTGTTTGGAAGAATAATCTGTCAATTAAAGACACTCTGTTCAGTAATGTTTCCTATTGGTTATATCAGGCAAGGCAGGCTTCTGATTGGTTAGGGTAGATAAGTCCCACCCCTCCAGGCATCAGGCCGAGTGAGAGAGGCAGTACGAGCAGACGAGTGCTACATAATGTGAGAAGTAATAAGATGAGTAAAATGTGAATTGTGGTAAATAATTCTGTCATAAGCGCTAAGTATTCACTGAGACGACAGCTGTGTGAAGTGAATGAGTTGTCCAACAGACCAGTAAGCCAGGAATTAATCGCTTTTGGCCATGTCTTGGTGAGTTAACCAAACTACGACTTGAACTAGCACAGCTAACCATGTAGCCACGCTGTCTGCCGACGCATGGTCCGCAGATGCCTGTGGTTTCCCTGTTGATATGTGAACTTGACACTGTGTGCATTTAAAGTTTTAATTAATGTCGCCTATTTGTGCCTTGTAGATGGATACAGAAACATGAAGTATGAGTTGACATAATTTCTTTTACTTTGATGATATTGTCAGTTACTTTTGTATATATAATACTTCTGTATTATGGTTGCACTGATGAGTACAGCTAGTGTTAATATTAAAGGGCAGCATGTTTTAAGAATATTAAATGTGTGTATTTAAGCTTGAAGACAGTGAAATGTGTGAAAAATGTGATGTTAATTCATTTCATTTAAAAAAAGGGGAAGGAATCATAATCCATGTGGTTAAAATAGCAATAAGGACATTTCATTTAAATACTACTATGTAAGAGTAGTGTTGGCCATAGTGTATTTGAATTTTTGTGATTGCTGTGTAGTAATAGCCTAATATCCTATACAGGCTAGGTTTTTGAGATCCTGTGAAAACACCCTTAGATTTGGATTCTCCTTTATGGAGATGGCGAGCCACCCCTGAACCTGATCAACTTCTTATCGCAAAGAGCTGGACCTAGATCACCTTTTGGCCTTGTGGAGAACATCCATCTCTTCATTTTCACCCAGAGAGCTCCAGTGTGGTAGGAGGTTGAAGCTGCTAATCTCACGAGTACTCAAACTGAATTTGACTTGACTGACTGTTTGACTGAATCTAACCGAACTTAAAGGAACTTACCTGAAATTAAAGGATCTTACTGGAACTTAAAGGAGCCTAAGTAGAATTGAAAGGACAGGACGAAGGAGCCCACACGGTAGTTACGCTTTAATCTTGAAAAGTTGTATAGCTGTCTCTATTTGTTAGTCACTGTAACTTATGCTGTACATTTCCAGTATTCCAGAGTCTAATTGTTGACCCTGTTCTCTCTGCTCGCCCGCCATTCAGCGGTCTTGTGTATAGTTTTGCATGCATGCCGTTCGGCCGATAGCTGCATGCACATCGCGGTTCCTTGTGGGTCTATTTCAAGTAGCCTACTATTTAAAAACGATGTAATATTCTTTGTTTGATCAGTGGTGATAAATGATCCGAATGCCCTGCGAGGTGCGGACAACTCTGCACAACAATGGTGAAGTTAAGGCTCCATCTCTATAGCAAGTTCCTCTTCTGCCACTTCACACTCACACACACACATACATGCTACGCCTACAGATTTCCCCTACCTTGAGGGTTAGGTTTACAATTCTGGATTTATTCACGCACTTTAAAAAGCATTTATTAAAAGCTTTTTTCGTTTCTCATTTTTTTATTTACAGCATTAAACGTTGAAATGTATATTGTAATAGGCTGTATATTAACTTATTGAGAGAAAACTGGTAGTTCTATGTAAAATCAGACGTTGAGCAACCCCCATATCGCTAAAATAGAATGATGATGAGATTGACAGTCGAATAAGGCTCCGCCCATCGAAGCATCGAATCTTCGACTACTTGGGGTCAACCCTATCTCAGACAAAAGAAAATCAGCCTGAATAGCATGAGTCTTCAAAAGTGATTGATAAATAAAAATCCTGTAATAACAAATCTCTTCACCAACCTGGGATTTCAGCTGGCGGAGACTGAATAGATCTATCTGCAATCAGTTGTAGTATATCCCGCTTTTTATTAGACATAAAATATAATCAGCATTCCACATCACAGACATATTATTTTATCAAACACTGAAAAAGATGAGTCAGTAGTTCACTTAATAAATTTGCCACAAAATTTACCATGTTATTTTTTTTCATAGAATCAGCACCTCGCACCACACTCGCATGCATTCACATGCACTCATATTTGGGATTGGTCAAATACAACTGTAGTATGCAGCCATGGTTAAGAACGTTATTCTGCAGATACTCATGAAGGATGAGAGAGCAATATTTGTTCACTTCCCCTGCCTAGTTTTTTCCGTCTGGCTGAGTGAATCTAAATGGTATAAATTGGAAATTGTATAAATAATTCAGGAACAGCTTTTATCTTCTGTATTTGGATGCATTACTAGGCCAACACAATAGAGATTTTTGTATCGGAAAGGATTCACCCCTCTCTGACCTTTTGTGTTCTACAAAATCAAATCAGATGCCTCCTTTGGTGCCCTAGTTTTCATTTGAGATACATTGCCTCTATGGAGAATTCCTTCAAGTGCAAATAAAATGTTACTCAGATTTTTTTTTCTTGTTCTTCATGATGAAATAGTGCAAAGGGTAATAAATCCTCATTCATTTGTTCATTTGTTCATTCATTCAGGGGCTAGACTACTACTAGTTGTTTTGTTATTCATGTGACATACAGTATCTCTGACACCACTGATTAAATTAAAGTGAACTTGGAAATGACGGCTTTTGCCACTGCACTGCAACATTTTCAGAATTACATTGAGTGGCCTCACAGAGTGCAACAGTTACAATGTAATTCTGATTGGCCAATATGACTCCTACATTATATATAAAGGAAGACAAGACTATTTTAATTAACAAATTCACAAATTCAGATCGTCACCAGAAATGTCATCCTAGAGAAGTGGGAAGCCGTTATTTATATATAGTACTTTTACATAGTTGAGTGGTGTAGAAAACATTTGTGCTTCCATTTCACTATATAATTCATAATTCACTAAGTCCATATCAAGTAAACATCAAAAGTATCACACAAAGTAAGTAGAGACACAGCAAAACACCGGAACACTTCTCTATTTGAGGACATACACTGAAGAGTTTGCTACGAAAATTAAAAGTGTACACAGGCAAAATGAAATTATCATCAAAACTTGCAATCTTTTTTGCAATGATCAATCTAAGAACTGCAATGTGAATAAACCTGTTTCCAAATTCATCATCATCATTATATTCAATCCAGTTATGAATAATTAACTAATTTAATCTCTCTTTAATGAAACCTTGCATCTATTTAAAAAATGACTTGCTTACTGTAATTGCTGGGACACAACACAGTACGGGTTTTATTGATCATAATGCGGGGAGGGTTTCTTGAAAATGCACTTTGATGCACGTGAATAATATAGATCCATACTTCCTGTACTGTATATACATATACAGCATGTTCATTAAAATTATGCTGGGAAAAAGAAAGCATCAACTTTCTTTCTTCCACGTTACACAGCAAAATACAGTTTGACACTAAACTACAGCCAAGGGAAACTGTTTCCAACAGAGTTTCACTCCCTCTGAGTGACATACATGTGTGCAATGAGGAGTGAAACACAGCTGAAGAAAACCAATCAAAAAGCTCTTCTAAGAGTTATATATGTTTCTTTCTGCCCAAACCCAAGGAGATGGCCTTATTGTGTCAAAACACATTTCAATGTCAATTTACAAAAACTGTAGCCATTTGTCCCAATTATTAGTTTTGTCAAAATTGTTTGTGTCTGTCCAGCACTTGAAATTATAATACTTCGGTGTTGAATAGATTGTCTTTGATTGCTGCAACACTCAAAGCTGGGGAAGGTCAGATCGGAGAAATCACAAATGTTTGCCCAGATGCTCATGTTTTTTTTTGATAGATGTGAGTGAAGAGATTGTGTATTGTTTTAAGCTGCTAGTCTTCAACATGTAAAGCTGTAGCCCAATATTAATAGTAATAATATAATAGTAATAATTAATAATAATAATACCTCTTGATATTTATAGTAAATCTGTATTTTACTTTAAGACAGCAAACTGCATATAACATTTAATCATACTGGGGTAAACTTGGGTTAACTTCCTGCTCAGTTACAGATTTTATACTTAAAGTGTTTTGTTCAATAGTTGATAAGTAACAGATATTTTATCGTAATTATATTTAATATTAAGACCATGATACTCTGTTTAACCCGCAATCAATTTGCATTAGTAATAAAGTGTGGGACAACACTTCAGAGGCAATTTCTCAGACCTGTTCTTGCATCTGTGAGTGCTGGAGATTGTCACACCTGATAAGAGGGAATACAATGTGCCACTTGATCCAATATCAATATGTGGTCCAGGACATTTTTCACAGTCTTCACGGGTTATCTATTTTAGAAAACTGTCAGCCTTAATGTGTGAAGAAAATTGAGACCACTTTTATGGAGGATCCCTGTGCATACAGCCTTTGAAAATGATAAATGTCAGTGAGTCAGCATGATGACGTACAAACGCTCATTATTAAAATATTGCATTCTAGGCTGGTTGACAGCACTTTTTAATATTGAAATTGGTCCTACCCCCTCCACCCATGCACAAACACACACATTCACAGTTGGAGGTAAATAAAAAAAAAATGCCCATTTAGTTGAGACCTCTCTGTTGCCCCCCAGCGTGTGTGTTACTCTGATGCCCTGGAACACACACTCCTTACAAATACTGGCGTGTGACTAATATTTCAAAAGCTGTAACACTCACAGCTTGCTTGCAAACATGCTAAAAAAGATATAATTAAACCATAAAGTAGTAAGCATTTATTTGTTTTAGATTCATTTCAGGCTCAAAGCAGCTGGTCTATTACATAAGCACAGCTGGGTGAGAGGTGCCTCTTTCACGAACATCATTCCTGGATCATTTCCCAGTCCTGACTGTACTGAAGTCTCCTCTACTGTATGATCAGCGTCAGTTGGAAGTGAAAACTCAGGCTAAAGTAAGCTGCCAATATCTTAAATTATCATGGATGATGCACCCAGGGCTCTATTTTTGGATCCACCAACCCATTCTCACTCTCCGACTCATCACATAAGGACGCATGGTCAAGACCCATCAGCATCAGTTTGTAACGCCCTAGGTATCCCGATAGCTTCATAGTTCAACGCAGTAACGCAATGCAGCAAGATAAAAGTAGGTGTATGATATCTAATACAAAAGACTGAGTAAGGAGGTGGTTGGGGTAGATGGAGGGCCAGAACCCAGACTTTGAACCAGGAGACTGGGGTTCGTGTCCTATGTGAAACAAAAAGTCAACATTAAATATTTTCATTTAAGTTACGCGAGTTACGTAAATTGTGTAATTTATGCAAGTGACGTTAGTTAAGTTACGTGTTAACTGACGTACATAGTTATTTTAAACCAAACCATGATCTTTTCCTAACCTTAACCAAGTAGTTTTGTTGCCTAAACCTAAACAAGTACTTTTTGTGCCTAAACCTAAAAAAATTGCAACTTTTCGCAACTTTAATGACGTGCCGTTGTAAAATGTTGATGTTTCGAAACGCTAGCGTTTTATTTTGAAAGTGTAACCGGACGTTGCATATTTGTTGTTTCTAAGCGTTGCTAACTTGACCGCAGAGCCTCCCGACTCATCAATTTGTGATGATTCGGGAGTGAGAACAAGTTGGATCCACACAGTGGGGTGTTAATTTTTTCAACTATTATTACACGGCAAGGCCAGGTCATGTAGCGACACTTATTTGGCACAGTCAGCCCAAAAGGGGGTCCAAGGAATTGGATGGCTTTGAAAATTACACATAAACACATTATTGTTGTCTGTAACGTGATGAATGTGTCTTCACTTTCACAGTCAAATGAGCATGCATGTTAGCTTTTCAAGCCACTGAGCCGGCAGTATGTTACTGCAAAAAGAGAAAGAAACAAAGGCGGCCTATACTCTAACACCTTAGCCACAGTTTTGTTTTGAAAATTGCTCTAAGATATCTGCCCTGGTACCATAGAAATGATCAAAGCATCCCTGACTTCATTGAAACAGGACTGCTGTAACAAAAAAAATGACCTGGCCACCACACCACAGAAACACAGTCTATCGTTTCCAGAGCTTAGGTTGATATTCAGCAAAAAAATGCAAATGCAGCAGATGTAAAAAAGAAAAAGCCAGCTGGTCTGCATAACTGTCACAGAGTATGTGAATTTTAACAGGAAGCAGGCCATCCAGGGTTTTGTGTGATAGGGAGAGCATCTTACCTTGTCATCATTAGTATGCTGGTCAGATTTTGTGCACTCTCATCTTGGTTGGCCACTTCCCCATCTTAAATTATGTTTTGCCTTTTTGTACATGGCAGTCTCTTTCAGCAAACTGATGTCCAGGTTTAAATAAATAAACAAAGATCCTTACATATAAATGCTAATGAGCACATTCTAAAAGAGCACTTTTTAAGTGTCAAGGAAAAAGAACAGGGGCTTTGGCCTTGTGCTTTTCATTTGGTTCATTTGCTGAATCCTGCTGATTATTCAGCTAAATATATCATCCTTTTATTCATATAATTATACTGGAACCGGCCAGTGGACACAGTGACTCAAAATATGTTCAAATGTTCTTTAAAATATTATAGACATTGCATTTTGTGTGTTTTGTATTGCATCCTTTCCAACTCATGACAAAGGTTTTTATACTGTGAGTCATCTCTTCATTCTTCAAGATCAGTTTCTTGTTCATCCATGACCAGGTACCAAAATAGTATTGGAAAACTTTTAGTTGTCTGATGCGTCTAGACCACCCACACACATGTTTTCACTCGCTGTGTCTGATTAGATCTCTCTTCAGGATTGTGTGGGTGTGTAAAGATGTGCTTGTTTCACACCTCCCTCACTCTCCTGTTAGTTTTGTTGCACCTGTTGGGTCAGAACAGCTTGCATCTTTATCAATGTCATTAGTACACCGACTTTGCTCAATCACAATTTCAATCACAGCATAGCTTCAACATTAACAAAAGGCTAATTACTCCCGTTAAAAAATTAAAACGCCTGTGTTAATGTGCGGGTCTGTAATCTCCTCTCAGAAGTCATGCTTGTCATCTCTTTTTTCAGCAATTTTGGCTTTAAATCCATGAGACTCATGATTCAGTGATGTTTCCACAGTATAAATCAGATGTACCTCATTCACCTGATAATAATCTATCATACCAGACATAAGGGAGACTGTAAGAAACATTTTATGACAGACAGTCCAGACTAGTCTGTCATATCCTCCTTTCAGGCTGAGATTTTCGAAACCAATTTTTTTTCCTTTGGAGGAGGCTCTGGAGAGATTTGCCTGATAGTTTATGCAGTCTGTAGTTGGTACTCACCAACCTAAAATTAGGCTGTATGTATGCAGTTTGTAGTTAGTGAGCAACAACTAAAAGTAGGCTATTTCATCAACAATCTTTTTTATAGAGGCGATACATACACTTGTTTTATACGTACAATAGAAGCAATCAAGTGCCTGAACAACTATCATTTAATATGGTTTGCTTTTACATATGTATACATGCAAACAGTTCATTCTAAAAAGGCTTTTTTTTAAATTCAGGTAATGTACAGCTTTGTTTTTACAGTATGCTGTATGTGTGTGTGTGTGGGTTTGTGCATACACTGAATACATGCGTGGTGCATGTTTTGTGCGTAATGGCATATGTTGGTAGCATGTGTTTGTGAATGAGTATCATCACCACCTGGGACAAGTGATCTACATAGAATTACATTAACACGGCATTGCTACTCATCACCTGCTCCAGTAGGGAGTAAATGCTGTCAGGAGTTGAGAGAGAAGATTATGATGGAAGAGGTTCAGGGAGGAGAAGGCTCCCTGTAGCTGCAGCAATAACGACCTTAAGTGGGCCAGGCTCAGGTGAGATTTCCACACTTAAGCCAAATTGGAAAAGACGCTCAGAGCAGAGAGCTAAGTGGCACTGGTGAGCTAGTGATATATCTGTAAAAGGGTTTGGAAAAGCATTATACCAAGCTGAGATACTTGTAATTCAGAAAAGCATTATGGATCCTATAAGAATTTTAAGAAGTACACAGGTGATGGGCTTTAATGGAACAGGTAATAACCCAGTTTTTTGATAATTGTGATATTGTGTTGTTCACTGAGAAGAGTTATAATAGCAGATTTAGAGACTTAACTCCCCCAGTAGATTAAGAATGTATTCACCCATAGTACTGTAATATGCTTTGGAAGAAGCATCTGCCATGTCGCTTAAATGGCATATAGTATGCTGTAATTATACCTGAGGTCAAGGCCAGTTAAAGCATTGGTGAAATATTAATAATAATCCACAAATAATTGAAGCTTATGCAATGACTTTATGCATCCCCGCTGTGAGAATTCTCTTCATAAGCATAAATCTGTGTTTTTGATTGAAATGAATATATATTAAAAGCAAACACTCTGCTGAATGTATTTCATTAAACAACCCTATAGGGTTACAGAGTTGATGTGGAGGAATGGCCACAGCATATTGTTATTCTGTGAGGCTACCTGCTCAGCTGTCTAAACCAAAGCCAACATTTAATTTGCTACCAAAATGAGGTGAACTTTATGTGAAGCGGGTCATTTTACTGCTGTAATCGAAGTGCCCCCTCTTTGCTCTTAATTTGACTTGCAGTGTATGGGAGGACACAGCCACGGATTGGTGTGTGTGTGTGTGTGTAGGAGAGAGTGTGAAAATAATGCAAGTGTATACTTGAAATAAAGTTTCAATGGGAATCCAAGCCTTTAAAGACAACTAGAAGTATTTTGCACTTTACTTCAGCTTCAAAGTGAATGTTGTGGAAAAAGAGGCGCAGACAGTAGACGAAACCCTCAAGGTGTAGACAGAAGTAAAGGGAAGAAAGAAAGGAGTATGATTTTGTCCCGTGATTTGGCAGCTTGTGTCACTTTTAAAATGGTGAAGTGTTCAGTGTTTATATGATTGGGATTGTGGATGTTACCTTTAAGTGACTGGTGTGAAAATAAGTGAAATGTGGGAAATATGCTGTGGATATATGATCGTTCATGCCCTATACACATTGGCCTAACTCCTTTTTGACCTTGTTTAAAATTACTAGTTATCTACAAGAGTTTATAGAAATGTTTATCTAGAGTCTTCAAATGGTTTTGATATCATCTTCAAAACCAGCGCTTTTTTTCAATATTGTTTTCAGTTTGCAGCCAGAAACTGGTTGGAAATTGATTTCCAGAAATTCCTCCTGGGTATTATTTTTTTCTTTGTTGCCAGTTCCTGCCAACTTCTGACTTCTTCAAGGCCAGGCTAATAAATTAATCTTTGTCACACATTTCCACTGAGCACATTGGCTTTTGTTTCATGGCTCTATTATGAAGTATACAAAGAATAGACTGACACAGAAAAATAAAATAATGTAATAAATAATGGCAAAGTGCCATTGTAAATTATGATCTGTTAAAAACAAATCAATGTAAAAGCAAGACTTGGGTCAGATCGTGTCTTGTAAATGTTGCTAATATTCTTGGAGCCAGCTGTTATGTTTAAGCAAAGATCTACAATCTCTCCTGGATTGCTGCATTTTTCTTTGATTATCACTGCAGTAAGGGGAAAAGACAATAACACATGTGCTTTATCTGCAGTCTTTTCCTGTGCATATTGTACTTCCATCTGGAGTTTCTGATAAGATAGAGAGCTAGCAACACAAACACACACACTCAAATCAGCCCCTTTGTATTTACAGCTTTACTTGAATGTTTAAAGCCATCACACATTGTGTGTGCACATTTTATATGCCAAATGCAGTCCTGTTGATAGAAATTAGTATTTCTTCATAATGCATGTAATTTTTCACATTGTTCTCTTTATATACAAATTCTTAATTTATTCCAAATTTTCTGTTATAGAGTACAATTTTGTTTCTGTCAGTTGAAATAGTTTTATTCAGATGCTTTAGATTTAATTTAAGAAAGGGGTTGACACAAGTATTGATACTTGAGTGATACCAAGTCTTCTTTTGAGTATTGATATTAGCATCTGATACCAAAAATATGGATCAACGTCATCTTATATCTGTGCATGTGATGTGAGCATGCTTCCTGAAAACCATGCATGTTTTTAAGTTGGGAATGAGGGGTTTTAAGACCAAAGATGAGGCTACTTTGTTTTTAGTTGATGACTAACTGACTTTTCCCTGGCAGCATGTAATGTATACTGATTTCTGTTAAGCTAAAATGGTGCTGTGTTGAAGTTGTTCATGACCAGATGTCCCCATGGGGTTTAAATAGTGCTGTACATGTGTCAGTATAACCCTCTACATTCTTATTTACACTGGTTTTCCTTGCTCTATCCAGCCAGTGTTTTCAGCTGCAGTGGCCCAATTTCCATGCACAAATCATAAAAATGTTTCATCTCATCTCATTGGTACTGCAAACAGATGGACTGTCCTCTACCTTGGGGAACCAGTGTTTTCCCCTTCTCAATGTTCATTTTGTTGCTGAAGAGGATTTACTTTTCAGTAAGTTGACATCTCACTCCTGGTCACTTCCTATTTTATAACTCATTTCCACATATCTGTGAAGTAAAATAGGGTTTAGATGTATATTATTTTGAAAGAACAAAGCTTAAGGTTGTTATTAGATTTGATGTAAACAAATGTTTAACTAAAATTTAAATATTTCATGATTCAGTCTGAAATAAGTTTGCCTGTGAATTTGTCACTCCCTATTGAATAAAACACTGCAAAATCCTGAGACGCTTAATTAGATTTGTCATCAAATGTAACTTATTATGTAGGATTAATCTTACAAGGACTTTAATTATATTGATGTTTGCACCTTTCTGCTAACTTCAGCAGGTATAAAATGTTAATTATATATAAAAATTATTTTGTCTAACAGATTGTTTTTGTAGCAAGGCTGGCATATCCATGTGTTAATAAGTACATAGGTGTGATTCAAACACAGTGCATAGATGTTAATGTGGAGCACTAAGATGCTTACTCATGCACAGATCTGTACTGCCGAATCAATGACATGCTCACTCAGAGCTATGTAAGTTCCACCAAAATTTACTTTAAAACCTTAACATTTACATAACAATAACAATCACATACAATTCCTTGCACGGCAGAGATTATACATATATACTTATAGTTTTAAATATGTACTTTACATCAGTCTTAGTTGTTCCTCAAACTGCTATGTAATGTCAGAACAGCTGAATTTATACTCCTTTTTACATAGTGGTTAAAAGGCTGTTTAATTTTCCTAACATAATTATAATATATATATATAATTATAATTTTATTTCTTATGTTGAGCCCATGGCTTTCATTTATCAAATTAGATTTAAAGTATTATATAAATAAAGTTATTTATCATATCAATTAAGTATAATAATATTATAAAAACATATTCTAAAACCCAGAGCCGGCCCTAGACCTTCGGGGGCCCACTGAATATCAGGCATTACTATATGTGTCACTGTATGACACAGAAACAACAGCATAACAATAACAATAACTAGACTATATTATATTTACTATGTTTTATGTCAAACAGGAATACAGGATACAACTAGAGCTACTGAGCCTAATGGCAGAGCAAGACCCAGTAGACACTGATGAACTTAGTTCTGAATAAAAAGACTGCTAAAGTGATTATGACTGACAAATGCTCAAATCTTTAATAACAGACAAACAAGAGTTTAAGAGACAAAAACTACAAAACCGTTAATAACATAATTTTTCTTTGAATATGTCAACCAGCTTCTTTATGAGTGACCCAAACATGTAATCATAGAAAAGACTTTTACTGTCTGAGTGTCTTTTTTAGAAATGTCAAAATGTCTCTGTCAACCTGTGCTGGTCCCTTGCTCACCACATCAACATGTATTTGGTCATTTAGGACTGATGGCCAGTCAGCTGGATTCACAGGATAAGTAGTAACTGGAGAGACAGGTGTGGTAGTAAGCAGGATGGTACTGGTCCCCACTTCAGTAGGCATAGGTAGTGTGACATGTGACATGTTCATACGTTGGGTGTTCCTAGAGGCGAATAATTGTTTATTGTTGATGTAGGCCTAAACTTACCAGCATTGTCAGCTTCTTGGATGATACCAAAGATGGAGGTAGAGGTAGAGGCTGATGGACCTGCTATGAAATATAAGATAAGATAAATTGACTGAATTGAAATGAGATCTAGAGGATCTTAAAAGGTTATCATTGTAAGGTAACACCACGTTTATACTCACCAACAGTAGGAGCTGTGTTTACTGACACCTGTGACCATCTTCCAACCATGTTCTTTAAAGCGCTCCTGGAAAGGGGGTGGTGAGAGTAAATTAATGTTGGTCCTCAGTGTAGAGACCAAGCTGGGCATATGTGGATTTGGTCTTTTAAATGCTTTATAACACTGGAGCAGCTCAGCTCCATAGGTAATGTTAGATAATAGATAGCTAGGCTAATGGCAAAATTGAAGAAGACCCATGTCCCAATAAAAATATTAACTTAATCAACGGACTTTAATCATACTATTAAATCCTAAACTATGGTATAATACTAAACAAAGTTGTGATGCTAATCACATTTAGCGTATTAGCATGTTAGCAAGTATGGCATTAGCATTACTAAGGCTAATGTAAGACGTTATGTGCAGATTATCTAAAAATATAGATATTGGAAAATGGAGCCTGTGGGCTTAACTTGTTACATACCTTTATCTTCTTGCCTCCTCTTTTCTTCGAGGCCCGTCATTTGTCTATTTTCACGTCCAGTCATCTTCTGTTGTCAAACATCATCAGAACCTCTGACTGACCCAGCATAACGTGCAACGTCACAGGGTCAGTCAGGGTCAGAAGTCACAGGGAGGTCCGAGCGAGCTGACCCATCAGGGCAGCTAATTTAAAATATTTATTTATTAGATTTATAATAAAGAACTAAATTAAATAACCACTGGGCTTATTATGACACGTAATAGAGAGAGCTGTATATGATTGTATGTTATTATTTTACGTTTCTTTTTTCAGTATTTTTTTTTTCACCACTAGCAAGCAGTGACTGTAGGGGGCCTTCTGCTGGGCACGGGGGCCTATGCCACCGCTAAGGTTGCTTAGTGGCTGGGCCGACTCTGTTAAAACCATTGCTTATTGATACCTCAGGTCAGTGCCCTAAGTTGCTTAGTGGTCTGCTTCTTTTTCCTTGATCGACAACCTCAAAGCCAATCTTTAATATCATAGTCATACATCTCTAGTAAATTTTAACCCAGATGCTAAAATTGAAAGAGTGCAGCATGTAATTACAATACAACTTGTACACAGCTTGTGGTGGCTGGTTAAGTCACACTTAAACATTGTACCATCAGAATTAAAGTTATATCATGATGTTAAACTACTGCATAAATACTAGTTTGTCATTTGCTCTGTCTTTTTATAGCACCATCATCATCACATGGTACATCCTCCACTGTTGAGCAATTAAAATGTGAGTTTGTTATGGAGAGAGAGGTATTGAAATTCTATTGGGCAGTGACCTTTCCCCTACCACTCAGTGTACAAGCAAAGTACTCCTTGATTAAACTTCTTACCGACACCTTTAAAATTTGAAATTTACATTTAAAATGTTATTGTTTGTGGAATACACTATGCTGTAAGCACTTCTGTATCCCATTGGGATTTTTCTTCCTAGTCCTTGTGCATGCCTGTATGCCACAGGGAGGTATTAAGTCTGACACTGTAGACACAGTACTGAGGGAGGCTATTTATTTTCAGTAGTTATTAAATATAGCCTTGTTGTTTGTGGGGAATTAGCACATTATGCCATACGTACATAGTAGCAGGTTTCAACATTCGGAGGAAACAATGCACAGGTCACTGTAAACATCCCACAGTTCCCTGTTTTACCTCTGCAATTTACATTTGTGGCCAAAATATTAGACATTTGCTGCAGTTAACTTCAGAATATCAGATTTTGGGATATTTCTAGAAATGTGTTTTTCAAAACTTTCAACTAGTACATTTGACATTTCATTTACATCAAATGAGGCTTTTAAGAGAGTGCCCAGATAATAATAATAATATGAATAATAAAGGTTTTTCTTTAGCTTAGGATGTTTTTAGGCGTTGAAAGCGCTAGTCACATGTGTAATTAGGTATGGTTATTAAACCCCACTGGTGTGTGGTAGAGAGCACTCTCTCTGTTAGTGTCTCATGATTTAAAAAGTGAGTGAAGTCCGCTCTTGCAGGACACTCAGATTCACAGTGAGACTTTTGCAGCTGTGTCCCTCCAATTAGATCACACATTTATATCCTTTTAGTCCCCCCCCCCCCCCCCCCCCCCCCCCC
>NC_060162.1:10505851-10524541 GCF_021292245.1 Micropterus dolomieu | reverse complement strand
TTTTTATCCCCCCCCCCCCCCCCCCAAAAAAAAATCACTGTTTGTCTGCTCCACATAAACCACTAGGAAGAACAAAAAAGATAAAAATACCTTCACAGCATGTCAAAGGCAGACATCATGCAAGTTTGAGTCATCTCGCACATCAGAAACTGCATGAACGCACCCATGATTTTCCCTTCTTCTGCTGTATCCCTAAATGCATCTGTCTTTGGTGGTCCTGTCAGTTCCTCAGTATCTCCCTTTGTCTTTGATCTGGAAATGGTTTACAATATCAATTTACCTGCTGTCCAGGTTTTTGCAGGAGTTGTTAACAGCTGCTTAAAACACTCACCAAAGTTGTTTTTATTGATGGTCGCACAGGTGCATGCTAGTCAGTGGGTTGAAGGGAGTCGTTTTAGGGGCAATAAAACAGTTGAAAGAATGACAGTCTGACAAAAGCAATATTGGTCTCATCAAGACAGCTGCATCCTGGACGACCTGATGTGTTTAATGGTGTAACGTTGAAGTTGTGGTTCTAAATGTCAGTTTAAAAATTCTAAATTGTTAGTGAAAAGAATTGTTGAAACTAGGGCCAGAGGCATCATCACGAACACTTATGTCATGTACTAATATTTCTGTGGATTTGCCGGGTCTATGGACATACTGTATAAAGTGGAGTTTACATTCTATAAGTAACAAATATGGTTTAAGGTTGATAATGAATCCTACTTATTATGGTGATCCCCTAACAGTCATTCTCAGTGTTGGGCAAGCTACTTGGAAAATGTAGTGAGCTAAGCTACTAGCTACTCCACATTAAATGAAGTTTCCCTACACGGAAGCTACCCCCCAGTGAAATATAGCAAGCTAAGCTAAAAGTAGCTTAGTTACATCTAAGCTACTTTTAATTTTGTAATATTTTATAGTTAGGTCTAGTGACGCCATATATATATATACGTATATAAACATACTCATACACACAGTATAGGCCTAGTTTATATTGAACTAACTTCATTCCACAGTAGCAATAGAAAATTCTACTGCTTGTCAAAAAGCAAGACATATTTTTAATGAAACATAGGCCTATTGTGTTTTTATTCCTCTTTCTTTAGTTTTTATAATGTCATTTAATTGTTCATTAAGTATATTTTTTATTGTTTATATGTGAATGTGTGCTCTGGCAACATTGCAACCTAAACAACCTAAACATTCATGGCAATAGGCCTGAGAGAAAGAGAGAGAGAGAAATCTCTCATCTCATCTCATGGAAACAGGTTTCTGCCACTACATATCAAAATTCATCCTCACTAGAGGAAGAGGTGGCCAGGCTGGACCCTGATCCTTCTCACAAGAGGTGTTACAATAACTATCACAATAGAAAGTAAACGTCTCGGGTAACGTATGTAACCCTTGTTCCCCGAGAAGGGGAACGAGACACTGCGTCGGTGACGACACTATGGGAACGCCTCTGGGCGTGGCAGGGCTGAAATCATGAATGAAACTACTCCAATCCTATTGGCGTTGCTAGAACGGTAGTGTGTGACGGCATAACTGGAGGCGTATATAAGCACGCCAGCACACCGGACACATTAGCTCTTTGCTATGAAGCAAGGCACTCCAGGCGGGGCGAGGTTTGGCCCCTTCTCGGGGAACAAGGGTTACATACGTAACCCACAGCATGCAGTAACCCGTAGGCACGACTAAGAGGAGAGCGCACGGGTGCCGGGTGCAGAAGGAAGGTCCAGACTGTAAAACCGGATGAAAGTGTGAGGAGTGGCCCAGCCAGCTGCCTCACACAACTCCTGGAGAGAAGCCCCTACGAGGAGGGCCCTAGAGGCCGCCATGCCTCGAGTAGAGTGCGCCCTTACGGCCATAGGTGAAGGTAACCCGCGCACCTGATAGGCCAGGGAATTAGTCTGAACGATCCAGTTGCTGATCATGTGTTTAGAAGCAGGGAGCCCAACCTTGGGGGACCTGAAACACACTAGCAACTGGTCTGCTTTCCTCCACCGGGAGGACCTCAGAGTGAAAATACTCAGCGCTCTGACCAGGCAGAGCAGATGAAGTCTCCCGTCCTCCACCGTCACATGAGGTGGGGGTTGAAACGCCTGCAGCACCGTAGACCCTGCCAACCTGGACGGAACCTTAGGGATATAGCCCGGACAGGGGTGCAGGATGGCTCTGACCCTCCCCGGGGCAAACTACAGGCATTGAGAAGAAACCGAAAGTGCCTGGAGATCCCCCACCCTCCTCAGAGAGATGATAGCGAGGAGAAGGACATCTTAAGGGTCAGGTGCTTGACCTCAGCCGACTCCAGGGATTCGAAGGGGGCCTCAGCCAGCACTTCGAGAACCACTGCCAGGTCCCAAGTGAGAACCCTGGAACGAGTCACGGGTCTCATCCTTCGGGCTCCACGGAGGAAGCGCACGACCAGTGGAAGCCTCCCCAGAGGCCCATCCCTCAGAGGGGCGTGGAACACTGCCATGGCAGCCACATACATCTTGAGTGTGGATGGGGAAAAAGGCCAGCAGAGAAACGGTCCTGGAGGAACTCCAGTACCATAGTCACCGGGCAGGTAACTGGGTCCACCGCCCGTTCTCTACACCAGGTGGCATTTAAACACATTCCACTTCAGGCCGTACATCCTTCTCGTGGACGGGGCTCTGGAGCTGAGCAGCGTCTCGACTGCTCCTGTCATTAGGCCCGCCTCCAGGAACTGGGGCCAGACCCATAGCTGCCACAGTCCTCCGCCTGGGACAGCAGGTCTCTCCTCAGAGGGACCTGCCAGGGCGGGTCCTCTAGGAGCAATATTATGTCCGAGAACCACACTCGGGCTGGCCAAAAACAGGGCTACTAACAGTAGGCTGACACCGTCCTGATGGACCCCCCCCGCAGAACCCCTGGGGGCAGAGCGACTGGGGGAAGAGCATACAGACGCAGCCTCGGCCACGTCTGCATCATGGCATCCAGCCCTGGGGGCGAGAGGGAGAGTCAGAGCGGACAGTGCGTAGTCTCTCGAGACGCAAACAGGTCCACGGCTACTGGGCCGAACCTTCGCACAACCACTCCACCACCTCGGGGTGGAGTCTCCATTCCCTGGGCCTCAGCCCCTGTCGCGACAGCAGGTCTGCTCCCTGAATCTGGGTCCCAGGGATATACATCGCTCTGAGGGACAGCAGTCTCTGCTGGGACCACAGGAGGATCTGATGTGCCAGCTTGCATAATGGGCACGAGCGCAGACCCTCCTGGTGATTCAAATAGGCCACCACTGCCGTATTGGCGGTCCTGACAAGGACGTGGCGGCCGCGGAGGGCGGGCAGAAAACTCCTCAGAGCTCTGAACACCGCCAACATTTCCAGGCAATTTATGTGCCAAGAGAAATGATGCTCCTCCCAGGAGCCTCTCGCAAAGCGGCTGTCCATGACCACGGCCCATCCCGTGAGTGAGGCATCTGTCGAATAATTGTTCAGCGACATGACGCTCCCAACACGGGACTTTGGGAAAGGAACCAAGATTTCCTCCATACTGACAGGGAACGAAGGCACCTGCTCGTAACCCGTATCAGACGGAGCGGATTTCCCCTCGGGGAGAATCCCTTGGATTTCAACCCCCACTGCAGGGCTCTCATGTGCAGCAGGCCAGAAGGTATTATACTGGACGCTGCTGCCAGGAGACCCAACACCCTCTCAAAGTGTTTTACAGTGATGGTGCGGCCTAACTGCACTCTGGTCACTGTGGACCAAATGGACCCGACGCGTGCAGGTGACAGGTGGGCCCGCATAGTCGTTGAGTCCCACACCACCACTAGGAACGTAGTCCGTAGCTCTACGGAGCTCAGTCAGGTCCTCCTCAGAGGGACCTCCCCCTAGGTCACAGTCTTGAGAAGATCAGCTTGGTACGCCTGCAAGATGGCCATAGTGTGCAGGCTTGCACCAGCTCGACCCGCTGCCATGTAGGCCTTGTCCACCAAAGCGGATGTTGTCCGACACGGCTTGGTGGGGAGCGCCGACATCTGAAGGAATGAAGCGAGGGTGGGAGAAAGATAGCTCGCGAGCGCTTCCTCCCCACAAGGCATCGGTCCTCAGCCGTGCTGCTTAGTTTCTGTCACGCTGCTGTAGTCCAGCAGAGGGGACACAGTCAGCCGTGCAGAGCAGCTTTTTTATTTTTTTTTTGGTTGGTTCCATGATTTACATAACTCATTGTGCAAATCAGGAAAGAACACGGGGGTGGCGCTCAGGCTGCAGAAAAGCTCATTGAAGTTACTGCCTGCCCGAAGCTCCTGCCCCGCCTCTCATAGCTGGGCGCGGACTGATGACGTCGTAAGCACGTCTAGCTCCTCAGAATCAGACTGTGCAAGCCTCTCCAAACTCATACCTCGGGCGGGAGAAGCCAAAAACTGACTCCCGAACAGGGAAGAGAGGACGCGGAGTCAGCAGACGAGGAACGGGAAAAAGCCTCGGCAGTCCCGATGCCCTCGGAGATGTCGCGCTGGGAGCCCCTTGACCGAAGCCATCGTGCCGCTTCAGCAACCGCTGGGCGCGAGCCACGGGGAGAGCGCATCCAGCCGTCTGGCTTCGAAAAAGAGCGCCGCACGGGACCTCAGCACCCTCACGGGCAGGGCCTCGCAATGGCCGCAAGCAGCCCCCTCGAGAGCTGCGTGGGCATGCGGCATCCCCAGACAGGAAACACACAGGGCATGAGTGTCCCCAGCCATGATGTAGCGCGGGCATGGAAAGACACACTGCCTGAACTGCTCACCAGCCATCTCCTCTGCTTCTCCTTCCAGGTAACTAGAACTTCTTGTCGTAGCTTTCTTCTGAGTAGTCTCAAACATGCCAGAGTGCCTGCTGAATAGAAAAAAGCTAATGTATCCGGTGTGCCGGTGTGCTTATATACGCCTCCAGTTACGCCATCACACGCTACCGTTCTAGCAACGCCAATAGGATTGGAGTAGTTTCATTCATGATTTCAGCCCTGCCACGCCCAGAGGCGTTCCCATAGTGTCGTCACTGACGCAGTTCGAGTTCCCTCGAAGGGGAACTCAATTGTGCTTTATTCCCCTGAAGCAAAGTTGCAGACATCAGCTCAAGAATCGGTACATGATGTCACGTCACACGGAAGCGCTTCTGCCGGCTGCACATACAAGTCCGTGTGTGGCGGTGGCGTCACTTACTGATCCTTCAGAAATGCTTGGTCAATAAAAGAGCTTCGCTACCAAAAAGCTATTTGATTCAGAAAACAGCTCCACTACCACCAAGCTACTGAGAAATGTAATTAAACTAGTAACGGTGCTACTTGTAGCGACGCTACTGCCCAACACTGGACATTCTTATCTAGCTAGATAGATAATTGATAGTGAAAGTTACCATTGTTTTATAATGTTTTACTTAATGTACATGGCCTATATTTGTTTAAACTTAAGAGGACTGTTTTGACTGTCTCTTGACTTGTTTGGGATATTAGTACAGTTAGTAATGGGAGGAAAGGAGTGTTAGATTCATAGGATGCAGACCATGTTGAATGAAAGACACCATCACTTACCAGTACTACTGTAAGTGTGTAATGAGTGATGCTGCTTTTCACCACCACTATGACCAACTGTCAGCCTCTGCTTGCTTTGGTTTCACTCACTCTGTACCCATAGCAGGTTTCATAGTGCTTGCTGTTTATTTATTTATGTATTCCTACTATGCTCATCTTCTACAGTACAGGCAGCCATTTAGGAGCAGAACAACCACTACCAAGGCTAAATTGATTACTTTTTTATGCAATAAATGCTTATCAGTGACCCCTATATGATTTACTGATTTATTGCCAGTGTGACCACGGCTCTCCAGTATTTCCCCTTGATATGCTCACAGATGAGTTAGAGGGTGCATGCTAAATTCTGTGTGGGAGATGATAGTCGAGAAGATCTCATTGGAATTCATAGTTGTTCTGTTGGTTTGTTTATTGTCCACCCCTCAGGCCATAGCTACTTTGCTGACGGCATAAGAAAAGTGATTACACAGTGCAGATATCAGATATTTTTGATCGAAGCCTTGACCAAAGTTCCTTAACCTTAAAAAGAAAAAAAATGCCGAATGTATGGTTCTTAATCAATCAAAGCCCAGAGTTCAAGAGTTCTTTCTAATTTGTGTTATTGTTTGATATTAATTAAACATGAAGAAAAAAGGTTCTCTGCAGCGTGAATTGTCTGCAAGCATGTGGACGTAATGGAAGGTAAAAATACAGACATTTAAAGACACAGGAAATCTGCAAACACCTTTCATTTATTTATCCATGCATACATGCATAACTGAATTAAGGAATGACACGGCATCTTTTGCCATAGAACTCCACTTCTTTGATAAAAATGCTGACTGATAGATAGTTACTTTGGAAATCTAAAAGTGTAATTTTGTTATAAGTCGCACATCAATTTTGGCAACATTGTTTAGATCATGTTCCTTCACAGTACTGTAACTCTACCACATATAGGTGAGGAATTTAAGTAATTATTTTCTGGCATTGTATTATTACTACAAGCCTTACCTGTAGTGGAAGTGGAACTGAAACGGTGTTAGTGTGACAACATTAATATTGAAATCATAAAAAAATATAGAAAAAATACAGGGTCTGAAATGAGCACCCGCCCCCTGCCAAATGGCATACATCATTTTGGCATACAGGGAAAACACACAACAAAAAGACGCATGTAATTAAGGTTAGTGTGTTGTGGTGATCAGCGCACAAGCCTGCCTCACACACACGCCAGTCAGCTTAGGCAATTTCTATGTGTTTCAAAACAAACTCCCAGCCCGTCCTGAATGACAGACAGTTAGCTTACCCACAGCACACCGGCCAGATTATGGGAGATAACTCCAGTGTCAGAGAATCTCTAAGCTTGTCTATTAGATGTAAGAGGCTTATTTGGTTTTATTTTCATTGACCAGCTTTTGTATTAAAACTTAAAATAAGTATTTTTTGTTTGCTTGCTGGGATCGAGAAGAGGAGGTTTTGATGAGATCTGGATGTGGAGATTTGAATGAAATAAGGACTCTTTCTTTGGTGGTTGAACTTTGGGTTTTG
Source organism: Micropterus dolomieu (assembly GCF_021292245.1). Taxonomy (NCBI): domain Eukaryota; kingdom Metazoa; phylum Chordata; class Actinopteri; order Centrarchiformes; family Centrarchidae; genus Micropterus; species Micropterus dolomieu. The sequence goes on along the minus strand of NC_060162.1, from coordinate 10,517,491 downwards.
TATGGAGCACTCACTATAGTGAACAACAAGTTCTTGTGTGTTTTGTGTTTCTTGTCAGTGGTACCTGAAATACCTTGTTGATAGTGATTGTTAAGTAAGGTGGGTAGGTCCTCTGTGCATGAAAATTGAATGAAACCGTTATTTACATTAAGTGCTGCCAAAATAAGCTTGATGTTATTCCTTCATTTAGAACATACATAGCAAAAGTGGAAGATATAATTTCTGAGTGGCAGACAAAAAATACTCACCTGCCACAGTGGCAGGGAGTGAAAAAAGTTCATTTCATACCCTGCACAAATACTCTCCTGTGGGTAATTATGCTTAGAGGGCCCTTTGACGTGTGATCTAACAATTAAAATTGCAAAAAGCTGCAGTGTAGCAACAACCCCTGGGATGTCGTCACTTTAGCTGTGGAAGTATAATTGGTTGGTTGTCTGGTTACAGTACATGTTTACATATTTTGGCAATACAATTTGGTAAGAAAATGTTGACCACATTCTGTTATATCACAGTCTGTAGTTTTGTTTCATTTACCTTCTGAAAGATTGCAGTACATCTGTATTGATATAATGCTGGTTAAGTATAGGTAGTTACATCAAATACATTGATGGAACAAATTACAGATTCAGTTTCTGATATTAAATAATTTGATCTTTCCCATCTATCATATGGTATTGATAACTGCTAGTATTTTTGTGATGTTATGTCCTGTAAATCTTATGCTAACAGCAGACCTTCGTGGACGTCATATTGATGGAGAGATGGAGGCCCCAATCAGAAACACACATTATTGTTAAACAATGGCATTTGTAGTCACTTTCAAAAAGCTACCCATTTTGTAGTCACTTTCTGTTTGGGCTTGATATTGATTTGTATCCTTCACTAAACAACTGTTCTCACCCTTCCAATCAGCTAGATACAAAGTAATTGCTTTGTCATTTCTGTCCAGAATGTTTACACTCAGCAGGTTTCCTTCATTTCAATCAGGAGCTGCTGGCACAGTAATGCCTGCAAATCAGGGTCCACCATTTTGATTGCTTCCACACATCATATCTGATTCAAAGAATAATTTTGAAAAGCAACATGAAGCACATGATTCACCAACTGACAAAAAGTGGCTTCAGAAAAAGTTAATACAAAACATGGTATATGAACAAAATAACACAATCATTTGTCCTTGTTTGATGTCAGTCCAAATTGTTTTCTTTTTCTTCTTTGCCGATGTAGTTGAGTGTGTGTGACACAAATAGAATTAAATCTGCCTTTATTTGGAAGGTTTTTCTCTCATTTAATTTTTACTTTTCGTTGTTATAGACTTTATTGTTGTTCCTGCACTTCAGGTGAGGTGGCAATTGAATGGTTGTGTGATGTTCTGTGCTTGTATTTGCAATTTGTGCGTTAGCCTTACAATTAAGCTCTGAGAGGTTGGGTGTGGGGAGTCCTATAATTGTGGCAGCAGTGTTGGTTATACACCAGGATGATAGGTCTCCCTCCCCCATTGTTGTCAAAATGACTTACACTTACTTACAAAAAAAAGACTTGCATAATAATAATACATTATGTTGTGTATGAAAGTAGGATAATGTTGACACCTGTAAATATTTGTAAATATTTATATTAGATTGATGTGGTATGTTGCAATCACAACATGCAAATAAAAGGAGACTAGATTTAGATTTTAGGGTTAGGGTATGACCTCATGCCTTTTTTCCGTCTTAAATTAAATCTCCCCACACAGACAAAGATGGTAAAAGTCACCATAGGCCATCGCTCTGCACGTGTAATCGTGACTTCATCCTAAACTTACTGCTTCAAGTACTCAATGAGGAGTTTTATGGCTTTAAAATCTGAGGACGTATTTCTGTGCCCCTAGCACTCCACTGGCTCAGTCTAAAGGTTTGAGCACAAACTGCACAGTTAATTAGTCACACCTCATTCAACTGGCTGACTCAAGGTTATTTGACTAATTATGTGCAGGTAGGGATAGTTATGCAAATACAACGATGTGAATGGTGTTGTTTCTTGTCCTTGCCTTACGACTCGCCAGGAGATGATGGGCTAAGGTAAAGGCAGTTGCATTACGTTCAATAAGCACGAAGTTAGGTATTTGACAGTTGTCATACCTTGTTTCAAATACAAGGGTCAGGGTCAGTTTGTGTAGGAAGATGAAAGCAAATGGACACACACTGCAGTCTTACAAGTGAAATCTTTTGATAGGATCCCATTTATAAATTTGAGGTGTCAATTTCTTGCGATTTACTTTGTCTGATAAATACGACGACTAAATAACTTTCAAGTCATACTGATCTTTGCAGTATTTAGTTTATTTCCTTTTACACAAAAATTATACAAATTGAGTTTTTCAGTGAACATTTGCACATTTTATGTAATGTAATGTAATAATGACGAGTTGGTATTCCTTTTCTATAATTAATGAGGCAAAACATAACTATTGCATAAGCACAATGAGTAAGTGATTTACAGGTATCACTTCACAGTGGTTTATCTCCAGCTTAAATTTTAGGCTTGACATATGGTCACAATAGGGAATTGTGATGGATGATTAGCCCTAAAATAACCACAACACACATCAATAGCAATTTCAATTTATGACAAAATCAATACCTTACTTGGCAGTTACTACATGGTTGAGGACCAAGGCATTTAAAGAGGTGGTATCATGCTCATTTTCAGGTTGAAAATCTTAATTAGGGGTTGTACCAGAACAGGTTTAAATGGTTTAATTTTCATAAAACACCATATTTTCCTCATACTGCACATTGCTGCAGCTCCTCTTTTCACCCCAGGTGTTGTACGCTCCGCTCTAGAGCTACAGAGTGATGCATCGTACTTGTACAAAATCTTTGTTGGAAATTGCACATGCGCAGTACCCAGGTAAGGACTACTAGCGAATCAGAACCAGAGAAGGGCGGGTCGTAAGAAACAGGGTAATGTGATCCAAACCAAAGCCGTAACCTGGCAGATGGTATAAGTTATTACCCGTCCACAACCACATAACATCATTGTTCCACATCTTACCATAAACCATTACAAAAATCCCCATATTTCAACTCAATTTTACATAAAAATTGGCCAAACAATTTGAACGTTTGCTCAGTAGCTTTTACATCGGGTGTAACATTAGCATTATAGCTTTAACATTAGCTGTGTTAGCCAACGTTTACAACAACTCCGCAGACTGTGAAGTTACATTTCCGTGTTTATTTTAAAAATAATTCACAACCAATAAAGGATACTTACAGGTTGTGATTGTGAATTTCCAGGCCCAAACAGAGTCAGAGTTGCATCGTCTTTTAGGACTAAACGTTGAACTTTTGCCGGTGTTCTGACAATCTATGCTGCCTTGCCGAAAAATGTTACCATAGCGCAAATCGATAGACTCGACTCTACTCGGCCCTGCTCCGTTTTCTATTGCAGATAGTACCCAGAGATAGTACGTAGCTTGTCGTCATAGCCACACAAAACTGCAGCGACATAATGTTCAATGCGACACACACACCAGCGATTCCACACAGCTTTCTCTTTTTTAAGTTAAAACGTTTCAAAAGTACTCAGAATGTAAGACAGATAAGCGGTATGAAAACCTTCCAGCTGTGTTTTCCTCTGCCGTTGTTGCTGCAGTGGTCTGTGTGACAGCGGGAGCAGAGGGCTCTGTGAGTGGGCGGCTGGCCGGCCTCGCCAGCTCCTCCCGCGGGTTGGCACAGACTTCCCCCGCAGCCACTTGCAGAGCTCCTCAACTCGATATTCAAGCACATTTTTGTTCAGCCATCACTTCTCGTAAAACTGTCAATATTCGAAATCTACACAGCTGATTTCTCACCTGGCCTCTGTCTGGTGCACGCAATGATGATGCAGTCAATAGTGAATATTCTCTCTGACCAATCAGCAGTCTGTTGTCTTTTCATGTTACATTTTAGTATCCCTCAGCTCGCTTGGAACCTCGACGGAGGTGATGTGATACGAAAAAAAGTACCTGGAAGCAGGTACAGGTACAACATTTCTACAATGGAAAACCAAACAAAGGCGAGTCGAGCCAAGTCGAGCTGGTACTGTGCAGTGGAAAAGGGGCTTAACTAAAATCAAAGGGCCTCCGCTCAGGCTAGCTTGGTTTGAGGGCGTGCATGACCCCCGCTAGCCGCTTGGCAAGCTTTATGATGCGTTTTCATTGTGACGTCACAATGAAGGAAGGGAAACGGCTGGACTACAAACGAGAGTAGAGCAGTGCTTTCTGTTACTTTTTTTAAATGTTGCATCCTCCCCATATGGACATAATGGAGATTAATTTATGTAGATTGTATATGAATACTCCCAACCTGCTGGACCTCTATTCGCATTCTAACCGCTAAAAAAAAGAAGAGCTTTTAATAAAATAATCCACCCACTCAGATGTACAACTGGATTAATTAGTTGTATTCACAAGGCTAGTCAATCAATTGTATGAGCACAGCCTACATGAAAGCTCCTTGCACTTTTTGTACCTAGTACACACAGGGGTATTTCCTTCTGTTCAGGCCTTAATTGTTGCCATTAGAGACTGGATTCCAGTGGAGTAGAGAAGGTTATTTTCAACTTTAAAACAATTTAATTTGAATGCATATGCTTCGAGGAAATACATGAAAAAGAAAATTAGATTCTACATTACCCAAGGTTCTTTCTGAGTGCATAGTGGGCCCTGTTATAAGTTTTAGCACAATAAAGAGCTCATAAGGCAGAAAATATTTTATGTAGATACTGGACTGTTACTGTGTTTCACTCTTTTTTCACTCAACATCTGGTGAAATTGCAACTGTTGTTCTCCGTTACTGCTAAAGTTTGATTGCATCTTGAAAGTATCAGTCAATCAAAAATTGCACTGTCCTGTGTGACTTTGGTCTCCCCGACACTGAGTTTTAGGAGTAACAGGTTCATAGCCTTTTAATTAAAGACAAAAGCAGACGGAGGGAAAACTGTGGAACAAGCTTTTCAATTATTTATTGACTTGCGACTCAGAAAGTCCACCTCATCCTGCCAGCACACAATCACCCAAACACAAAATAGAATTTCCCCTGTGCATACTGTAGCGAGGGTTATTCTCAGTCAGACTGATTTGTAAAAACCTTGCTAACTACTGCCGCAGTCAAAAACAGTGAGCAGCTATGACCAATTGCTTCTGAAAGACAAAAATTCTGGTTTGTGGGTTGATATTGTGTATACTCTGGAACAGCCTGCCCAAGGAAATCAGGGCGGCTGAGTCAGTGAACTCTTAAATCCCTTCTTAAAACATACTTTAAAAGAGGAGCCTTTCCTGATTTTAGTAGATTTTGATTATTTTCTTTTTTATTATATTTTTCTTTTAACTGTATTTTCATTTCTTATGTTTCTTCCTGCTTTTACTGTTTATCTACCATGTTATTTGTTTGATGTGTTTTATTGTCTTTGTTCTTGTGAAAGCACTTGTAACATTGTTTTGAAAAGTGCTCTATAAATAAAGATTATTATTATTATTAATAACAACAATCGATTCAACTTGTGTACTGAACAGTACAGAGTTGTCCTGAATTTTAGGCCCTCAGCCAGAGGCTTGGAAGAAGTGGAAGTCGTGGTTTTTATTTAAAGGAAGAATGATTCCACTGGGAATGGCACTTTAATTATTTTAAACCAATATACATCTTCTTTTTCACAAAAGTAATGAAAGTTGGACCTATAGTCCCATGGGCGCAATGCATGTTGCAGGTGGAGAGCAGTACAGAGATTGGAAAATATTTAATTCAAAAAGAGTAGTTTGGAAATGTTCTTTTAGCATATATCATGCTTTTGCAATAAAAGTATTGGCCCAACTTTCTTGGTAATAGGACAGAGCTATGCAGAGATATGACATCACTTACTCTGCATGAGTACAATATATTCCTTTACAGGGCTGCCAACTTTTCAATTTAGTTTGGAGTGAGATTCGGTATTGTAAGTCGGTTCATTTTATGAGTAGGTAGGTCTTCTGTGTCATATCCCACCGCAGGGGTCAGAGTCATCCTTCTTTAATCCTCAGGAATTTTGTTTTAAAAGTTTAACAGCCACATTCACAGTTTAAAAGTATGTGTAGATGAAAAGCCAAGTCAATAATCATGATCAGATCAGTGTGATCAGCATACTTGTCAGCCTACAGACATCACAGCAGAAATTGGACCAAACCTAACTAGGTATTTGTGAGTCTTTCCCCCAGAATCTATGTGTAAAACCAGAGACTTTATTTCTTGGGCCAGATAATGATTTTTTAACAAACTAAAATGAGCTTTTTTAAACGTTAGGTCTTTGGCAGGACAAACATTTTTAATCAATGACTTTATAATCACTCACAATCTTAATTTCGTAAGATTTCTTAATGTCTTTTTATCTGAAACTTGGTTGGACCAAGATAACAGTGCCGCTGTCCTTATCGAGTCTACCCCTCCCAACTGAGAGTGAAACTAGAATGCATAAGAGAGGAGGTGGTGTTGCCATTTTGTTTAATGACTCCCTCCAATGCAAAAAGATGTCTTATGGGAATATTACTTCTTTTGAATTTTTAAATATCTACAGGCCCCCTAAATATTGTGCAAACTTTTTGCTTGACTTTGGTGAACTGCTGTCTATAATCTGTATTGACTTTGACTGTGTAGTTATTGTTGGTGATTTTAACCTCCATGTTTACAACCCCCAGGACAGAGGGACTAAAGAACTGTGTTATGTTCTTAATAATTATGGACTGACTTAACATGTGACGGAGCCCACACACAATAAGGGGCACACTTTGGACTTAGCCATCTCCAAGGGTGTGAAAATTTCCAAGGTTGTGGTGACTGATGTTGCTCTTTCTGATCATTCCTGTGTTTTCTTTGAGAATGCTATCTGCGTACAAACAGAGGTAATCACAAAACGGCTGAAATCACTGAAAACACCTGTGAAATATTTATTCAGGCTTTCTCTTCCACACCCACCCTCTCATGGGTCTCAGTCAATGAGCTTGTAGATAATTTCAATTCTAAAATTAGAAATATTATTGATGCCATTGCACCAGCCAAGATGAAGGTGGTCTCTGGTAAGAGAAATGCCACGCTGGTTAGAACTCAAAAAAAGGGAGTATCGAAAAGCTGAACGCAGGTGGCGGAAAACAAATCTCCAGGTTTATTATGACGTCCATAAAGTGAGACTTAGCATTTATAACTTATAATAGAAAAATGCAAGGCGATCCTTCTTCTCTGACATCATCACCAAAAACACTAATAATGCCCATGCCTTGTTTGCTACTGTCGACAGGCTAACAAACCCTCCTGTGTTTGTAGCCTCTGAACTTCTATCCACCAGGGCCTGCAATGAATTTGCCTCCTTCTTCACAGACAAAATTCAAACAATCAAGCAAACAAGCAATCAGTGCCTCCATGTCAGTAACAGGATATGTCTTGTCCCTGTGTCCACTTAAAAACAATTCATATAGCATGAGACAATTTGATTCTATTAACCATAAAAACCTTGAGGACATAATACAACATCTGAAATCCTCCTCATACTGCCTTGATATTCTGCCAGGTTTTTTCAAAAATGTTTCTAAATGCATGGCCTCAGATCTACAAATTGTCAACATGTCTCTCCTCTCAGGTTTTTTCCCACAGGCCCTGAAAACTGCAGTCATTAAGCCACTCTTAAAAAGAGCAATCTAGACAGGTCACCAATGAGCAATTATAGGCAAATATCAAATATCCCATTTTTAAGAAAAATAATTGATAACGCTGTTTTTCAACAGCTTAGTGCTTTCTTGGCACTAAACTGTTTTGATGTCTTCCAATCAGGATTTCGACCACAACACAGCACTGAGACGGCTCTTGTTAAGGTCTTCAATGACACCCATTTAAACACTGAAAGTGGCAAAATTTCAGTATTAGTATTAGTATTATTGTATCTCAGTGATGCATTCGACACGGTCGTCCACAACATGTCACTAGACAGACTTGAAAACTGGGTTGGACTTTCTGGCACAGTACAAAACTGGTTTGAATCCTACTTAAAGGACAGGGACAACTTTGTGTCTATAGGTAATCACACATCTGATCTGATGAACAAAAATGACATGTGGAGTTCCCCAAGGCTCCATTCTGGGGCCTCTTTTGTTTAACATCTACATGCTTCCACTGGCTCAGATTCTGAAAAACAACAAAATATGTTACCATAATTATGCAGATGACACACAGATTTACACAACCATATCACCAGGGGACTATGATCCCATACAAGTACTGAGTAACTGTACTGAACAGGTCAACGATTGGATGTGCCAGAATTTTCAGAAATCTTGGTGTAGTCATGGACTTAGACCTGAATTTAAGGAGACACATAAAGACAATTACAAGTCAGCTTACTATCACCTGAAGAATATATCAAGGATTAAAGGACTTATGTCTCAGCAAGACCCGCAAAAAAATTAACCATGCATTTATTTACAGTCAACTCGACTACTGTAACGGTGTCTTTACAGGGCTCCCTAAGAAATCCATCAGACAGCTGCAGCTGATTCAGAACGCTGCTGCTCGAGTCCTCACTAAGACCAAAAATGTGGATCACATCACTTCAGTTCTGAGGTCTTTAGGCTTCCTCTATGTCAAAGAATTGATTTGATTTGATCCTGCTGGTAGTTTATAAAGCACTGAATGGTTTAGGGCCAAAATACATTTCTCATCTTCTGCTTCGTTATGAACAATCCAGACCTCTCAGGTCGTCTGGGACAGGTCTGCTCTCTGTCCCAAGAGTCAAAACTAAACAAGGAGAAGCAGCGTTCAGTCATTATTCTCCGTATATCTGGAACAAACTCCCAGATAACTGCAGGTCTGCTCAAATTGTCAGTTCTTTTAAAGACGGAAGACTTTTCTTTTTACCACTGCCTTTAATTAAATCAAATTTAAAGCCATGGATTAGTAACTTTCACTGCACTGTAACATCCTGTTTTCTTTTTCTTTGTTTTTAGATTTTCAGTGAACACTATTTACACGGTGAGAAATGAGTAGGTAATTGAGTGAAAAGAGAGTAAGATTGAACAGAGTGAAGGAAGTGGTCTTAAATCTCGTGATTTGCAGGACCCTCTGCCCACCTGTAAACGTGCAAGTGGGTCCAGAGTATTACTGGATCAAAGTGGCCTGCGGAGAGACATGTCCTGATATCTCTGTAGTGTCCGACGGTTTTTGGTGTTTCCAGCTGATAAGTTGGGTTTGCAGCGCGTAACCTCAGACATAACCAAACTCAGTGGACCCAAATATTGCTATGGACATGAGTACAGACTAGCTAGAGAGAGTAGATACTTGTTCTGTTTATTCTCTTTTCAAAGACAAAAAATAATTGAAACTCAGTTATTTGCACAACCCCTCAGCCTGTTTTTATTTTCTATTTAACTTTTTTTAACCCTGATTGTACACTGCACTGTAACTTTTACTGTCCTGTTTTAACCTGTTTTTTAAAATCCTGTTTTTATTTTCTATTTCACCCTTTTCAAAATTATATATATTATATATATTTTAATGTGTTTCTTTTTCAATTTCCCTATGTTACTTTTATGTTTGATGTAAAGCACTTTGAATTGTCTTGTTGTTGAAATGTGCTATACAAATAAACTTGCCCTGCCTTACCTTCTTTGCATTTGAGATAATGTATGGAGTATTAAAGTTCATAATAAGCAAGAGTGTTTTTCTTTAGCGATGGAAGGGCCACTTATATAGTGGGTGGTCTGGGGGTACTCCCCCAGGTAAATTCTAGCATTAAACACTTAATTTCCTGCATTCTGGTGAAATTTTCTGGTGAAAACTTTTCTGCATCAATTTATGGCAGAAATGTTTTTATCTAGGCTATGTAAACGGAAACACTATAAATTCAGGCAGCAGGAGACAATTCAAAATATTAAAAAATTCATTATTTATAAAGCTTTCAAGCATTCTGTATTTCATATCCCTTTATGATTTAGTCATCCCTCCTCTTTGTGTCTTTGTTTGGGGAAGTAACCTCTTTAACTGTGCCTGTGGCACCTTTTCACCTCAAGGATCATTTATTGTAATTCAGTTAGAAAGTCCTGGACTGGATGTTCAAAACTTTTTACACATTAACAATCTATCCCACATATCTGTGTAATCTGACATGTCCAGAAAGATTATTATGAGAATGACTTCATCATTTAATCACAATTTATAATATTTTTCAAAGTCTGCTCTGCTGCTCATTACTTGCTCTGTTATGATAGTAGGCTAACTTCAGACAGAACTCGTTTGGTACTTTATGGATGAGACCCGTGCAAAACGAAACTAACTGAAAACACTTGTGACCAGCAGAAATATCATCAAAAATCCACAAGTTAACTTCAGCAGCTCTGTGCAGCTCACAGTCCCAAACAGAGAAAGGCTGCGCTTCAGTTTTGACAAAACTCTAACAGCTACATTACCACTTGGTCAAAAACTGTCCACCACTAACTGCGCAAGAGCGAGTTTGCTTGATTACTGTCAAGCGTACACCGGTGTCGTATCAGCTGGGTGGAGTTGATTCGAGCCGAGTTGACCTCTTAAGTTATACATAAGGTTTTCCAATGCGTGATAAAATTTATGTGTAGCATGAGGATATGTGAAAAGTGTCAGCTGCGTGACTCTCACACTCAGTATGTGAGAGTTGGCAGTTCTGCTTTATAACTGACATTTTTTTGAGTATCAAAATTTTGACCATGAGTCACTATACTTTTGATGTTCAACATTATGTGCAGATCTGACTCTCAGTCTAGGAGTTTGAAAAATATTTTTTGGCATATTTCATGATTTTGCAATAAAAAAGCTCCACCTAGTGGCTGATTGGAACCAAATTTTGCACAAGCCTCAGCTTGATCAGCAATCAAATGCTTTGATCATAATGGCTCATAGAGTCTATGTACAAAATTTCGTGCAGATCGAACTTAATGCCTAGATGAAGTTTGAAAAAGTACACAGTAAAAGCACATTTCGCGATTTTGTGGGACAAAAATATAGGCAAAAATGGGCATGGCATATACCAGGAAATACAGCTTAATTCAGGGAACATGTGCATGCAAGGTGAGTGAATGTGCGACATACAATGTCGGAGTTACTGGCCAAACGCACTTACCTTGATTATAGCGCCACCTGCCAGAAGGGTTATACATATAGGAAGATGTTCCTTCCTCTGTACACAGTTAGTCACTGTCATGGATTGGCATCTAAACTTAAGCCTTATGCAATTTGATGATCTGATCTGCAACTAAGTATTAAGGGAGGGTGATGTAACAGCTTCAGATGAGATTCATGCTCTAAGGATATACACACATGGCCTCTAAGCAGTAGCAAGAGAAATTTGTTAAGTAATCAATTCTGCCAATTCTTTGGTCCAGTTTGTGATGGTACGTTTATCTAGAAAAAAGATGGAACTGTATAATAAAACTTAAGTCTCTGAGAATTTGCCCTCATCTTGATCTCTATGCAGATTGTAATCAAACACCAAAAATGTGTGTGATAAGCCATGCGCAGCATCAGCACTCACTATAAGATAGCAGAATGATGACGATGAATGTGCCATCCCTGATGTCCATATTGTGTTAATATTCTAGGAGTCACAAGCATCAAGGTATTGTACTTG
>NC_060162.1:10408597-10505751 GCF_021292245.1 Micropterus dolomieu | reverse complement strand
TAAACTGTAATAGATTATGGAAACTCACAAACAGCGAGGATCAGTCTCTCTTCCAATGATTTGTGCTGTGCGTCGCGTACAAAAGTTCAAGACAATTCAACTTTGTCAGCGGGTGGGCGTGTGCGTGAGGCGAGCACTTCATCTCACTCTAACAGGAACACTTGCTACTGAACATAGACTGTTTCTGCTGCTCCCTGATAAAAGAAAATGTTTCTGCTGATTCCTGCTCAGAAAAAAAAACAAGAACACAGATATTTTAACCTGTTGCTCAGAAGGTGCCTGTTATGATCGTGGCTCTGGACTCTCTGGACAACTTGTTTTAAGAAAGTGTAAAAGGTAACGCCCTGGCATTGGGAAATAGATTTGGTTTTGTTTGTTTAGGTTGAGATTTACAAGAAATATTTTATTGCTACAGTGTAAAGGGAATACTGCTGGTGTTTGCAAATCACATGTTATTGCACTTTTGTGTAAATAGCAGTACATTTAAATTAAAAGTGCGCAATACACTACTTTAGAATTCAGTTCTTTAGAAATCGGTGCCCAGCACTAAATGTAATACATAAATACATATCTTAGCAAAGGATGAATGTTTGGTTTCATTGTCAGATTTACATGCATTTTCTTGTGACTGTGTTGTGCGCCACTTAAAAATTAACAGCTATCATTGATTTTGAACTTTATAATCTGTCTATGTTCATTTTAATACTAATGTTCTTCTTTTGAACACATCTGTGCAGTAATTAACTGGCAGGTTTTGCTTTTACCACACTGAGGGGTAACAGCTGGTAAATTGGAGGAAAGGGTTTTTTATGTGAAAGTAAAGGAAATGTTACTCAGATTTATTGTCATTCGTTGCCATTACCTCATCAGTGCAGTGCAGCATTGTAAACACAGCAGTACAAAATGGTGATCTAATGTCTTTAGCAGGCAAAGAACGGGTGTGATTAATTGGGTTAATAACTAAATGCGTTCCATTTGTGTTGCTTGCTGATTCACTGAGACACATGAAATGGATCTGCTTTTAATGCTAAATTACTAAACAAAATCATCTCTATTAAAAGTATATCTTAAATGTAGCTTTTCTGAATTGATCTAGCGTGCTGACTGTCAGAGACATATATTTGTACCATCAACCCCTGTCACATAACTGTCCAAAAAGAATGCCTCATTTGTGAGGGGCACTAAATAAAAATGAATAGTGAAGGTTTGCTATTGGTCAACAGTGTGAAACGTGAAAAATTACTTTTGTTTCACCCTTGCGTGCAAATTTACTGCTAGTCGAAATTCCATTGAAAGGAATTGATTTTGTCACATAATACCTCTATTTTAAATGCTGGGGTGAACAGCCATTTAGGGCAGGACAAGTTATAGCTGAGCAGATCACTAATCCATAGACTATATTAAACATGGACATAGTCTCCATGATGTCACCCACAGGTTTCTGAAGAGCACAAAATGTGGTGGCTCCAGTCAACGCCATCTTGGCAGTGCCTGATTTGCCTAACTCCTGCCTAATTCAAAAATGGGCAAAGACTGAAGTGAAGTGTGGTCAGAGCTAGCAAAGAGCTAGCGCCTTGCCACCTAGCAGCTAGGCACCTGTGACAGCACACATCTGTCACTCAAACCAGCCACGCCCTTAATTATGCATAACTTTAAGCCTTAATATCATTTAAACAAGTGATATAAAAATAAAAATGAATGGGGAAAGTAGCTATAGAAACCCAAACCTTTTCTTTAAACATGTTTATTTCTACTGTAAAGTTGGCCATTTTAAAACACTCCACGATCTTGCAGCTACATTGCAGTTACAATCTGCCTTCTATTGATAGGGTGTGTAAGTGGCTGTCCTAAGAGACTGAGATCTGTTTTTTAATGTGACAACCTTCATCAATAACTCAGGATGACATGCATGAGTGATGGAACATACCAAATCCACATATCTTTTTCTCTGCCCTCCCTCTTTCACACCATCCGCCACTCGTACCATCTACTCTGTCTCTAGCCTCCGTCTGCCTGCTTCACCAGCTGCCCCTCGTTGGCTTGTTAGTGTCTCTGATCCTACAGTGGAAATCCTCTTGCCTTTTGGCAGATCATCTAAGCTTTCCCAGTGTTGTTGTTGTTCCCTCTCTTGCTTTTGTTGTTACCTATCTGTCATTCTGTTGCTTTGAAATTTGCTCTTAAACAATAAAAAACTACAGCCAACTGCCTGTTAGCTTAGTTTAGTTTAGCTAAGTAAGTTGTACACTGTATAAACTTTGTTTTTTAAAATATTTTATAACATATTAATTAGGGAGCTGTAGAGGTTCTGGTTGGTCGATTGTTAGCATTGGATGGATCCAGGCTAGCTGTTTTCCCCTGTTTCCAGTCTTTGTGCTGCAAAAATAAGCTAAATGGCAATCTTGCATAATTTTTCCTTCTGATTCCACCTATCCAGCCAACAGTCCGCTTGCTGCAGGAATATTCATGAGGATTTTGTTTGCCCCCATGCCATGTACTCATAACCTCCCCGATTTCTACCTCTTGTTTGTCCCTTCTTTCTCCACAGTAACACAGATGTGCATACAGTAGCCTCTCTACTAAAGCTGTATCTCAGAGAGCTGCCGGAGCCTGTCATCCCCTTCCACAAGTATGATGAGTTCCTGGCCAGTGCCAAGCTCCTCAGCAAAGATGATGAAATGGTAAGAAACTGTACTGGATGACTTTCTCTTAACCTATTTCTAGCAATGAATTGGCTTTCACAAACTTTATTCCTCTACATAAAGTTTTTTAAAGGTCAATTTATATATCAGAATTCAGCACTGAAAAGCTCTCACATATGTCCTGTTCTGTGGCGTTAAAGCCGGCCTCTTTCTGCCCGGTAATCCATTGCCGTGCTCTGCTGTTTCTCACACAATGACTTTGCTGTGCCTGTCTTGACTTCTAACATCTAAATATAATTCTCTTTCTTTCTTTTTGTAAGGCTTGTATCACAGCAGGGGACGAGTCTAGTGATTCCTCACAGTGTCCAAAACATCTTTCTCTCATTTTCACTTAAGAGCCCAAGTTTGTGCCTTTTGTGTACAGTTTGTAAGATTTTGAACAAACAAAAAAACTGACTCAGCGAGCAGAAAAAGTGTTTGGTTTGTCAGTGGATTACCGCGTGTTTTTTGGTTGTAATTCACTGGTAACTGATGATCCAGAAATATAGAAAGTATACAAATCATCATATTGGTCGATAATATTTTTGTATTTGATTAGTTATTTGCATTCATGTTTATGTTAAAAAAAGACAAATGGACTCTTATAGTAGTTAGAAGACAAAAAACCTTTTTCCTAAAACCTATAACTCATTCTATTATGGCAGAGGTCACTAATCCGGACCCAGCCGCCGTTCTCTCCGGACCCGGACCTACAGCCGATTTATTATTGAGAATTACCACCTTGTGACGCAGCTTTTTTTGCATTTACTGTACTGGTTTAGCGGCACAGGAAACTCACAGACCAATTACATGTGTTCCTATTGTCTCATGTGATGCTGCTCAGCCAATCAAATCTGTGCATTCCGATAAGCATTGCGAGTCGAGTCCGGTAAAGAGATACACCAGAGACATTTTTGGAAACACACAGGGAGAGAGGAGACGAAAGAGAAAAGAGATTTCACATGGCTTTTAATCAAGTATGTACAGATTCTTACATGTACATTCTTCCAAAGGGCAGTCAAAACCAGAATATATCATATACGTATCTCCAAGCCAGAGCTCACGTTTCTCGCTGAACAACAGAAAGTAGGAAAGTGGTTTGTAGGAGGGAATAAAAGAGATGAGGAGGCATTAAAGCTGTTCATTTGTTAAGATGTGTTGAGTAATTATTATAAAATTGGTTGAGACTACACTTCAATCACTTCAAGCTACACTTTTTATTTCATTGTTTCTGACATTAAGCACTTGATTTTAGTTTACTTACATTTATAATTATTACAGAGTAGTTATTATTTATTATCCCTCCAGTTTGATGTGAAAAATGAACTATTGTTGAAATATTATTTGATTTGACAGTCACTGAATGATAACGCGAGTTAGTCGTTATGATGTTCCGGACCTTTGCTTCAGGAAATTTTCTCTAACTGGACCTCTTTGAATTGAATACCCCGGTATTATAGAGTAAACATACCTTTGTATGCATACCTCAGAAAATGATGGGAATAATTTAATACTCAATGTTTTTAGATGGCAGATGAATCCTGAGTTTGTTTCGTCCTGTTTTGTTTTGTTCTCTACTTGTTTTGTGGGTGTGATAGTTATATTTGATATGATATGACATAAACTGCCTATGATTGATCATAACTTGTGGTATGAATTGATATGATTTATTGTTCATGATTGAACTTATGTCACCTAAAAAGTGCCCATCACCTGCAGGGTATGAAGGAGTTGAGAAGGCTTGTGGAAAGTCTACCTCCAGTGAATTACAACCTTCTCAAGTACATCTGCAGGTATTAACTGATTGTTAAGGTGGAAGATATTTCAAATTGCTTCAAATATTTATATTATAATATTTTATATTGATTATTCAAACATTAAAATAATAAGCAAAAAGCGAAAAGTCGATATTTTTCTTGTTCCCCAGATTTCTAGATGAAGTCCAGTCATATTCAGGAGTGAATAAAATGAGCGTCCAAAACTTGGCCACAGTTTTTGGGCCAAATATCTTGAGGCCGAAGGTGGAGGATCCAGTAGCTATTATGGAAGGTCAGTATTCATGCTAGTCATGTATGTGTGTCTTGCTTTGTGACACACTTTTCTTTAATGTTGAGCTTAACTGAATGAACATTTTAAAAGTAAAGGAGGTCTCATGTGTGGTCTCATATGGTCAGGTACCGTTCTGGTCCAGCAGCTAATGGCCGTTTTGATTGGACGCCATGATGTGCTATTCCCTGGGGATGAGGACAGCCCCACGGCCCTGGAGCTTGTCAACAACAACAACATCGAACTACAACGGCGACAAGCCACCACAACTACCTCTGCCATCACTACAGTGTCTCAGAACGCAGAGAACAACAACACGCAGGTGGTGCGGCAGTGTGTTTGGGAAGCACCCGAGTCTCCTTTGCACCCCCAACGTGTAGACAACAGCGGCTCCCCGCGATCGGCAAGCCCTCGTAATGGTGTCATGGGACGCTTTGATATCACCCGCAGTCCACCACTGACTATTAAAAAGAACCCAGCTTTCAGTAAAGGCAGTGGGATCGTTACAAACGGCTCCTTCAGCTCCTCACCCTCTTCAGACCCAAGTCAAGAAAGGAGCCAGACTTTGACTGGAGTTGGGAGTTTACCGGTGCGGCGCAGTGGGACTCTCAAAGGCTCCGGCACAAAAATGGGCACCAGTGGCGTGACGAGTGGAAGCAGCACTGGAGGGAACGGGAATGGAATTGTGCGCATGGGCATTTCCGGCACCGATGTGGTCACGGGGAGTCTAAACGGCCGCAATGGTCTTTGGGTACCAAATGGTTGCGTCACATTACGCGAGAACAGCAAAACACGTGACTGCTCCAACGGGGATCAAACATCCAATCAGAACCGTCTGTCCACGTATGACAATGTCCACTTAAACCAGCAGAACCTTCAGCAGCAGAACCAGATCACCAACACGTGTCTGAACAGCAGCTGTGAGGACAAGCAGAGCGTAGACAGTGCCACCTGGTCCACCTCCTCCTGTGAAATCTCTCTTCCTGACAACTCCACTTCCTGTCGCTCCTCCACCACTACCTGCCCTGAGCAGGACTTCTACGGCGGTCACTATGAAGACCTGGATAGACAAGCCCAGCATAATGAGCCTCCCCAGTCTGGTGGAGGAGGAGAGGGGGAGGGCAGAAACAGCAACAGAGAAGGAAGTGGAGATGGAGCAGGGAGGAGCAGTCGGGACACCAGCAGTAGTGATAATAGTGATGGTTTCACCGTTGGTAATGGACCCGGCAGTCACAGTGCTCTACACAGTTTAGTGGCCAGCCTTAAACAGGAGATGCATAAGCAGAAGACCGAGTATGAGGCCAGGATAAAGAGGTAGGGACCCATCTGTGAAAAATAGTGTCGTGGGATGACATTAGATGGACATTCCTAAAGATAAATGAGGGACATTAACATACACACATTGGCAGACAGTTGTAACATTGCTACCCATGTTGGGGCAGCAACAACTTTACGACTTTTATCTACTGAACAGCACTGTCATTACATTAACCATTATATAAATGAATACACACAGTACACTGAGTCGCTACTTTATTAGTCCTGCAATAAATCCTACCTTCATGACAGTTATAATGTTCACTTTACTTGATTCAACTGCATGATCCATTTTGGAGGCTATAGTTTGTGGTGATGTTGAACTATGTAGCGTTATACAGAGAGATATTTCTATTAAATACTCTACCTCATTGATACCTCTCCGCATAATTCAACAGCACCACAAACTACAGCCTCCGAAATAATCATGAAGTTGAATCAACACCTCTCTAATACAAATCCAAAAAACAACACTGAAATATAATAATAGAATAGAATGTATTGCAGGACTATGGTATTAAACTCTATTCATTTAAGCTAGGTGTACCTAATACATTGGCCACTTATCTAGAGTTAATGTTATTTGCAAAAAGTAGCTGCTATTTAGGTTATAGCCTCATGTTGAATACTTGATTGGAAATCATAATTTTCTGAATATACCCAGATAACTCTTAAGTGAGAAGCTAGTTTGAAAACGAATGTTAAAGATAAAGTTTTACATTTTGGGAGACACACTAATTGGCTTAAAGGAGTAGTTAAAAATATTGGGAAACATGCTTCCTCAAATGGAACATCCTTTTTGAAGTATTGATTAAACCAGTGGTAAAACAAGTCCATGCCCTACCACCACCACACATAAACGGATTGAATTCTTATCAGTCATTAAAATTGTCATGTGTAGTTTTCAGAGGCCTTTAGCAGTGATGTTTCAGATTGCAACCACTTCTTTCCAAGCCTGTGCTAATGTGCATGCTCAAACTAATGAGCAAGCACTCAGAGACAACATCGCACAAAACGTTGAACTAATCCATTATCTTTAGTAACACAGTTAGACCGTAGTAAGTAAAGTTACTGTACTGAATGAGTCTTCCACTATAGTGTTGTCCTGCACCGTTATTTGCATTATTGTTTATTATGTGGGTCATTTAAGTTATGGCGACTGAGACCGGCAAAGAAGCAGAGTATTTGTAAAGCAACAATAAATGTAAATTGAACGTTGCGTAGAAAAAAACACCAGCTCGGTGGTAATCTAGCTGGTTATCCCCTGCTGTGCATCACTACAGGCTAGTAGAACAAATCCTTCCACGTTAGCGTTAGTAACTGGTCGGCATTAGCTTATTAAAAATGTAAGCAGCTGTTTCCAACTTGTTTTGTCATTACACTCTGCTGCTCTCCTTTGCAGCTTGGAGCAGCGTAACCTTGATCTGGAGACCGAAATGGTGAACCTCCACGAAGAGCTGGACCAGGAGAGGAAGAAGTACACCATGGCGGAGATAAAGCTGCGCAACGCTGAGCGTGCCAAGGATGACGCTGAGCGGCGAAATCAGATGCTGCAGAAAGAGATGGAGCAGTTTTTCTCCACGTTTAGTGATCTCACTGCAACTGGTAACACCGCAGCCACCGACCCGCATCGACCAGATCGTAACAACAGCATCTGGATACAGTGAAGGAAGGCAGGGGCATGTGGGCTGAAATGCTAGTAAAGACTGGAAATGGTTTATTAAATGATGTTAATATTACGAGGGCTCCAAACAGGATTTGGCTGCTGGTTGTAGAGGGAAAGTAGGTAAGTTAAGTTACAATGGTTAATGGATGCTTTAATTTAAGAAATAGGAGGTGGGGATAATGCAAGGCACCTGTATAAATGTAGACATCACCTGGAGTGATGCCAGACTGTCATTATCTGTAAATACAGCATTATTTAAACAGCTCACAGACTCTCTCCAATCTACTCAAACTGTGGTGGTAATCACTCTTCTGACTGGGAAGTGGAGTAAAGGCACCGTACACCATAGTCTATGATGATTCACAGTACTACTTTTATTTTACTTTAGCTCCTAGAGACATATAGGAAGGAAGGCAAAATGTTTAAAAATGTTGTATTCAGTAAAATAAATCAAAAATACCAACCTTGGACACATAAAGACCATGCAAAACCCCTCCCTATCTTAATTCATCTTTTAAATCTAACCAAAAACATTTTCCACATAATTCTATATCTGCTCATGTACATAGAGGGAAACAATGCAGAAAAACAGTGTCATATGTATGTAAAAATAATTGAACGTAATACTTAAATGTTTATCTGATATTTAAGCAAAGTTATCAATGTGTGATATTTTATATTATGATTTTTCCTTGCACTTACATGTTTGTTTAGTCTCAGCAAGGTGGTACTGAATGTTTCTGTTGATCAATGTGTGTACCATTTAAATTGGACAAAATACTGTATATGTGCCTGTGCTTCTGTGCTGTTTCATATACCCCATGACCAAAAAAAAGAGCCTGTACTGTAAATATTTTATAGATAATTGTATACACTACTTGTTAGTCTGCACTGTGGTTTGACGCATATTAAGATGGATATGGCAAGTATTGAGTTGATGCTGATTGAAGAATGTTTTGTAGCTTGTAACTTGCACGATGGGTCATTGGCAAAACAAAACAGATAAAATATAAATGTTGGTAGTGAATTCAGAATTTCAGCTGACAAAATGTACTCTTTACAGTAACAGATGTAGCTGTTGTCACTGTATGAAAGCTCGTGGGAATTGCAGTTCACAAGCCGCCTCTGAGCATATGAGATGCCACTTTTAATCCTGTAGTCGTCTGACAATTTATCCACCTGACACAACTGGTTTTCATCCTAACCTAGCACAGAATAACAAGCTGCAGCAACCAAGTACCAACACCAAGTTGTGTTTGTGGGTCATAACTGTGAAAAATGGGATTACAGCGTCAAGTGTGTCTCCATTGAGCCTGGTTGCTACATTTAGTAACGTGGTGTGTGCATGAGTCCATGAGGGCTGGTGCACAATAAGTGAATGTCTGTAAAGTGACTGCATATTGATGAAGCCTTAGTAAGTGTATTTATGTAGCTTTGAACCAAATGACTACACCCAATGTGGATATGCTAATGTATACAAAACAAGATGCATAACAGACCTGAGTTGGACTTCTGTCAAAAGAAGTTTTGTGTGTGCCTGTGTGCACATGTCTGCCGCTGGCTATTCTTCCTCTGAAGACCAGGTCCCATTTAAACCTGCTACTGGTCAATGCAGGGCATCTGGAATGTGCACAGGGAGGGGGGAAAAGTGCCTGAATAACTGAAGGAGGGAGGGGAGCCTGCACTTCTCATTTTGCACCCTTCACCGAGAAGTAACCGGCTTAAGCCAAGCTGACAGTGGCACCTCGTTCTGTGAATTCCACAAAAAAAAGAGCAGATTATGGACACAGGGCAAGAGGGAGAGGAGGGAAGGGATAGTGGAATATTTTCATGACATGATACTTGACACACAAAGGAACTTTTGAAAAAATTACTTAATATGAATAAAAATGCATTTTCATCTGAGTCTGTAATTTTACTTTTTGAGTATGTCTTTAATAGTTGGAACTTTTTGTATTTGACACCACATGGGTAAATAATAGGAAAAGCGATCATTTTCCAATTAAATTCAGTAAACTCTTCCAATCCTACAATCTGGTTCACATTGTGAACTAAGTATCTCAGACCCTGCTCCAAAAAATCTGACACTAGCCCTATTTAATAATAGGTCCCTGTGTAGCAAATCACTTGGTTGGATGCTAATGCTGGGAATGTGATCCTTATTGAATCCACCCCACCAAACTTCATGTTTGAGTGTGAAGCACAACAGAACAAAAAAGGAGGGGAGTGTTTTAGGGACAAGTTCATATAAAATGGAAATTAAATTCTCTCTCTCTATTATATAGTCATTACATTTATCTGACGCTTTTATCCAAAGCGACTTACAATTGCTATACATGTCAGAGGTCGCACGCCTCTGGAGCAACTAGGGGTTGAGCGTCTTGCTCAGGGACACAATGGTGGATGGGTCACAGTGGGGGATTGAACCCAGGTCTCTCACACCAAAGGTATAGTCTTATCCATTGTGCCATCGCCACCCCGGTCATATACAGGCCAAGATACTCTGCACATTTCCGTGAGGATTTCACTGAGATGCTTTCAATTACCTGTGGTGAATTTGACTTCCAAGTCATTACAGGTGATTTACACATAGATAACGTAACTGACAAAAATGTCATTGAACTCTCTGCCATACTTGATACGTTATATCTGATTCAACATGTGAAGGAGCTAACTAATAATAGAGGGCACACTCTAGATCTAGTTCTAGATCTCAAATGTCATTGTGTTTGATGCTGTATCTATACATTTCTGTGTATTCTATGATCTTTCTATTACACCAAAAATCAACATTAGATCTGAAACTTAATGAGAATATCAGGAAACTGCCATCAAATCTGAAACTGGCCCAGCTTCAAATTATTTTGATGATCTTGAATACTTTCAATTCTGAAATTTCACATGTAATTGATGCCATTGATGACTAGTAAGCAAAAGGCACCTTGGAGAAAGGGGACCGTGAGGCCCAGAAAAAGAAGTGGTGGAGATCAGAGCCAAAATGGTGTAAATCAAAACTTCAGATTCACTTTCAAATCAGAAAAATGACATATTTACAGCCAAAACTTAAACACTGCTGGGCAAAAAAATTTTTTCTGAGATCAAGAACAGTAATAAATCAAGCATCTTGTTTGCTACCGTTGACAGGTTAACCAGCCAACATTAGTCTGCTTTTGGCTAATCCAGCAAATGAAATGCCCATGAAATAAATTAGTTTATTGACCATACGGCATTATCACAGGTTCATAAAATAATTTAAAACACTGAATTATTTTGTTGTTACAATAAAACATCAATACTTAATAGACCACAAAATTTTAAATTAACCAAATGTTTGCTTTTCTAATTTCTCAAACACCTGTCAGTTCTAAATACTTCAATGTATTGATGCAAACAATCATATAAAAATCCAATATTTCTTAAAAGTGTTTCTGCTCGGGCACCAACAAACAAACATTCCTTCTAGTGCCTAATATACAACCACAAAAGGTTACCACAGTTTTAAGGATGTAGATGTCAAAAAATCATACCATGATATACTCATTTTGCCCACTTCCCGTGGTGGAAGAAGCATTCAGATCCTGTACTTAAGTAAAAGTAATAATGCCTTATGCATTAAAATGGTCCCTGTCAGTGTTTTTTTTATTATTATGATGTTTTAGATTAATATTACTGCTGCATTGTTGTGTATGTTGCATTTTACAGCTGTAGTTGTTTAAAGTTATGATAATTTTAACTACTTTAAATAGGGTTGGGTAGTTTAATCTGCAGTGTATCATATTCTATAAGATCATCATATTTGCAGTGTCACTGTCCTGTGAGAACCATGTCTCTAAAAAGTCAACTTTTCATGAGCTCAGAAAAAGCCCTGTTTTCCTAGGAGATTTTTCCCAGCCCATAAAGGAACACTTAATCCTTCAGTTTATCAGAAAAATTCTATTTCAAAATCATTTGGAGATACAGATCTGTACTTAAGTACAGTACTTGAGTAAACATACATTTCTTTTGTTCATTCTGTGTAAGAAGTGGCTAATAGAAGCCAGCTTTTAAATTGTCTGTACAGCAGAACTGAGAGGGCCTGAAAGTGAATTACAGTCACAGTCTGTACAGATGGTTGGGAAGAAGGGCAGAAACAAAAATGACAAGGCACACAGAAATCAAACTTATTGAATTGCAAATCAACACAGGTAAAAGAAAAAAGGTACACTGTAGTCCAAGATCAAAGGTTTTGTTTATTTTCAATCACATACATATACTATTTTTACATACACAGTTCCTTTAAAATGTTGTGTTTACAGTAACAGCTTTCAGTAAATTTTTTTCTTTTTCTTTTGCATTTGTTTTGACTTTATTTGAAACGCTATAGCCTGAAGCTTTGAAATCAGCGTGAAACAGATATCTTTTTTTTTTTCCAACCTGACAATGTCAAAAGAAGGATTCATTTAAACAGCACGGAGTAAAAGAAACAAGAGAGAAGGAATCATAAAAGAATCAAAGAGCAACGTCACCTGATTCAGATGAGCTATACAGGGTTTCATCATTTATGGAGTTCCACATTTTAGTCCACATTTAAGACTCTAAACATTTTAGCATCACCTGACTCTTGCAGTAGCTTGCCTCCCTGTCTGAGTGCAATAAAGAGTTTATTGCATTGTTGGAAAGTTGTTATTTACAATATGACGTGATTTAAGTGATAAATTAATAAGCTAAGGGATCACAGGTACTGGGTCCAAAGATTTTTTTGTTGGCACAGCTGAGTACAAGGTGTATCCTATGGCTGAATGTCAAGTCAAACATCTTTAGATTGCAAATAAATGGCTAAAAGATGAGAATTTGGCTAATCCTGAATCCACGAGAAATCATTTCAAGACCCTCGTGACAAAAATTAGGAGCGGGATTGGTAGTTCTAATTCTAAGGTTTACGTGACTGAACATGAACACGCACATGAACTACTTCCAAACACATGACTGCACTGACTCTCCATCAAACATTCTTATACGCAATCCCACAAAAGTCTTGATCTTGCATTGAAAGAAAGATCTTAAAACATGTACTGTAAAATAATCGTCCCAGATGCCAGATCACATCTTCCAATTCAACCTTACAGACAGTTTGTGTTCAATGCTGGTTACTTTGAAATTACACACACACACATGCACACACTGATGACAAAGCAGCAATGATGTGAGTGAAACAGTTCATTTCTACATTCAGTGCTGACAACCCAGCTGTTTCTGTGTTAGAATCATCTCTACTTCAGGCGCATTAAACAGGACCAAAAGCACCTTTTTATTACAACAGAATTGTCTGGAGGGATGTCGTATAAAAAGATCACATTCAGAGAACGAAAAGAAAAAAGACAGAATATATTTCAGTATTTGTACTCAGTGACCAGAACATGTAAAGATAGGAAACCAATATTGTGGCAGGAATGGTTAAAAATGCCCTGTAGAATAACTGCAACAGTACAGTGCGTATTTGTGGTGTGGGAGTCCACTCAAACATTTGACCCCTTTGTGACAAATTCATTGGAACATTTTTAAAACACAAACAATTTCAAAGATGCACCCTGTTTTGAAGGATTGCCCTGGCCAGACCCTGAACAGAAAGCCAAGCTAGCCGTAGCTTATTCTGGAGACGCCACCCTCAGTTACCCTTTTAGCTCTGCGAAGGTACTCTATGTCTGTGTGCGGTTCACTGTACACAAGCCACAGGCGGAAAGAGTGTTAACAAAGTAGCTATTTGAAGTTAGGTATATTATTGTGGGAAAGGATTTTGACACATTGTATGTACAGTGACAGGTAAACTCCATGTAAAAAGTAAACCCCTGTGTTGTAGCAGCTGAACCGGAGATTATAGAGATATAGTTAGACTGTCGAATGACATATTAAGAAACAAATACTGGGCTTGAACCTTTACTCTAAACTAGTGGACTAATGAACCATGCAATTTCCATGAATAGGAAATATAGTGCTTTTGATATAAATAGTTATAAATGTTTTTTACGTCCGAGAAAGAAACACAGATATCTCATTTTTAAATAATTTCTTCGCTTATAAGTTTTGATTTCCCCACCCCATAACACACTAGACCTGCATGAGAACATGATCTATGCCAGTGGAAACCAACATAATGGGAATTCCTTTCTTCTTTCACATTTTTAACTAAGTATAAATAACATATACAGAAACAACTAACAGATCACCTTTGTGGTTTCTAGTTGAAGTGTATTTTATCTAAAGCAGAAAAGAAAGCTATAGTAACACCTTAATTGCAATCAACCATTGCATAACTGTGGCTAAAATGTTGTGAGGAGTGAAAATATACTATGTTTTGAATGGGATGCACATCAAATGGCTGGTTGTGGGTGCAACATTGTGTGTAGGTGAGGACTTTGTCTTCTCTGATTCCAGTCTGCCAAACATACTCCACATCTACTTTTCTTAATTAGAAACAATGGATTTCGAAGTGAGAGGGAAAGGGTGCAAAACAGCTGCCAAGCATTTGCAAGATCAGTGCAAACAATGTCTTCAGTTTGATTGAGAAATTAAATTAAATCAATATGCAAAATGGCAGAAAACCTTACATGCTGTGTTAAAACTAGCATACACATAAATGTGTCTTCAGTTATATAATGTGGGGAAAGCAAATTGATTTTACACCACAAAGTTAGCTCCAACATCTGGCCAAACAGTGTTTAATTTCTTAAATGTTTTCACTAAATTTAGTGGACTGGGGTTTCAAATAATTTTAAGGCAGAAAAAGAAGAAGCAGGGGAAAAATTACCAAAAATAATATAATTTATGGACTTGCAATGCTTCATTCCATAAAGGCACTTGCCATTTTCAGGTTCCATCTGTCAAAATAAATTCATCAATAAATAAATCTTCCATCTAAGAAATAATGTTGTCCACATAACTCTGTCCAGTTCCTTTTTTAATAACAAATGAATAATTGTGTAGTGAAATTATGTAAATGAGTTTACTTCTAGAGCACAATAATACACTGCTACGAGGTTAACACTCCTCGCCTGCTTTTAAAGTACCCACTGTATCATTTGTATCCCTTTCTAAAGGCCTTCTAAGTTTCAGTCAAATAAATAAGAATAGTCTCCCTGTGGTAACACCACAGCGAAACAGACCAACCTCCTGTGCCTACGAGGAGTTAGTGGTACATAACGACATGCAGGGCTGTGTGTCAGCCCATGGTGTAGTGGAGGGGCTTATCATACACTGCCAGGAGAAATAAAAGGGACATTACACATATCAGACTTTTTAAACCCCTTTAAGGTAATCTTATCAAGTCTGAGCACAATCAAAATAATTCACTCTACTGAGTGTACTGACCCTTTAAGTCCCAAACTCAGCCCTGACATTTACTAATGTCTTAATGGCTTGCCTGTAGTTAACACACATACACACGCACGCACACACACACACACACACACACACACACACACACACACACCTATCCTGTGACCAGACCCCCCATGTCTGGAGTTAGTTTACATCGTATATAAACAAAAGTCTCTATATAGACTCATTTAACATACAGTGAGATTAGCATTGTTGTAAATCTAGTCATGCAGGACTACAGCAATAGGCAGGGGCAACTGAGGTGGAAAGCAGTGCTGTGGCAAGGTGCGCTAGTCAGAAAAAAACTCCCAGTGTACTGGCCGTCAGTCCCACTCTGTGCCCTTCAGCTGTACAGAATTACATTATTTACAAGTAGTGCAGGGAGCGCTGCTCTGGGTGAGAGCGGCTACATATCCCTGCAGAATAACCACATAAAAACACACAAATCAGGCAACCTTACATTGGGGATTGTGTTGGGTAGAGATGTGGGTGTCTAAGACCAAGTCTAGAGATTTAAATACAGCAGTGTCGTTACATAAGGGTTGGCTGGGGAAAGGGGAAAAGGAGAATGAAGTTTGTATTGTACAGTAGTGATGAGTAAAATGGCAGCCCACCTCGCGACAATGATTGGAGCATAAATGCTTTTGTAAGGAATTGGGAGACCAGCAGCCAGCCAATATGCACTTTACAGGAGATGCAAGTCTAAGCATTTGGTCATTTTTGTTTGGATGCCATATACAAGGTATGTGGGGTAATTTAAGCAAAGCAACTAGAGGATCATTAACATATATCTCAGCTCATTTACTTCAGTTTTAATACCACTGCTGTTTTTGAATGAGAATGCACAGGCTTTAGATTTCATCATTTCAGATTCTGCGTTTCCATAACTCGTGTATTTGTTCTCAGTATATTCATTTTGATCTTTACTGGGGTTTTTTTCTTCGGATTTTCAGTTGGTCATTTTGGTTGGGTTCTTCACCTACGGAAAAACATGGGGTTGCGCAGGCAGGCGGCTAGTCACCTGCAACACCCCAGGGGTCCTGCAGAGGTCTCCAGGCTGCTGTCAGTGTCTGAGGCCAGGGTCTGGTCGGTGGACATGGAGGAGATGTCATTTATGGAGGAGGAGGGTGGGAGGCTCTCGCTGCTGTTCACGGCTGCACCTGTGCTAAGGGAATCAACAGCAGCAGGGGGTTACAACGTAAAAGAGTCCTGGCAAAGACAGGTGCAGAAATACAACCAGAAGATATATTTTTGTGTGTTATTAAATGCACACAAAGGGTACACTGAGACAAATATTGTAGCTGAGTTTGTTCCATGACATTGAGAAGTCAACAACATCAATAACACCTGTGGGACACCACATTCACAGTGTGTCTATAATGAGGCAGGGGTAAGGAAGGTTTGGGTCCAATGGGTTTCACAGGAAAGATCATCAAAGGCTGCAGTGAGTGGTTTCATTTACACACCAGCAAGTAGCTACTTAATACATTGATAGCATTTTAGCAGAAACCCAGACATGGTTAGGTTTTTATCTTATGCTGAATAAGCTAAAGTTTTTTTTTTTTTAATGCCATACACATGTGTTGGTATGACAACATTTATGATTTATGTACCACGAAGGAGTCTGCTACAGCAAAGCTTAGTAGGAAGCAATTTTCAGTTGTTTTATCAAATTTTTTTTTGCTCAGACATTTTTAAACAACAATCTGATTTTCTCATTTTGATCTTGCTTTGAAGTCAAAGGTGGAAGCAGCGGGCAGTAAACTTTTTGAAATTTCATTAAAGAACTCCTAATTCAGTCTACTCAGCTGCTATTTTGTCATGAGTAATAAGATGAGCGCTTCATAAAAGGCTGTAGCGTCTCTGTTTGATGAGCTGACTTTCTGGATCTGACATGTTGGTACAGATGGCACAAAGATTAAGGGGGTTTTGCTCTCTTTGATAAGTTTATGAGCAAATCAATAGAAAAACAGTCATGGGAGTTGAAAGAGTAAAGTCTGATTAAAAAGGATAAGGATGAGAATTTAAGGGTATTGCCAATATGTGGAAATCGCTTAAAGAACCATTTTGACTTCCAAGCATGATGGTAGTCCCATAATTTCTACAGTGGACTTGTACAGTACAGGCCAACTATAAATCTGCTGTTTGTGTCTGTTCCCTGTGGGAGGTTATTGCTTAATGGAGACTGGTGGGCACTTCAGCTGACCCAAAATAAAACAGGGAACAAAGCAGGATTAATGGCTGGCATTAATTCCAGCAGTCACTTCACTTGCAGGTTTATTTTCATTAAATACATCAGAAACATCTGTTACAAGTCACCATGGGGGTGCAGCACAAGTTTAAATCTTGAAAGATGCTTGAGCCTATAAACCTCACCAGTAGTTACAAGAAAGATTAGTAAAATTGAAGACTAACTGAGCTTTTAGGTTAATTAAAAAATAAGTAATTGTGATGTAGAATTATAACTCTTGTTGTGTGCTGCTTTGGCACTGTTAATAAGGTCTAAATCATTACTCAGTCTTGTACTATACAGCCACCCCCTGCACTCAGTGCACTACTATTCTTTTGATATTTCCAGAGATGTGAAGTGTGTAGTGTGTGTAGTCTAGGAATAATAGTGAATATGTTAATAATACTGCTGATAATATACAATGTGGTACAGACAAATACTGTAGCGCTGGCCTGGAAATAACTATATAAATAATAATACAGCATTAAAGATATAGAATACACTATATCTAGAAACACACACGTAGTAACATAAAAAGAGCCCCAGGGTGTGCTTGGTTCTGACTGAGGCATCATGTATGCTCTCAGCTCTTGTGTTTTCCTGCTGCAGTAAAGCAAAACTGTCTGCAGCTTCTTCAGTGCAATGTGTCTGCCGCACTCAGCATCAGACACTAGGCCAGCCAATCTGCTTAATTACTAGTGGCTGGCAAAAAAATTAAGAAAGATGGAGGTGATGAGTTTGTGAGAGGCAGAGTGAAGAAGAAGATGAAAAGAAGCTGTTGTATTATTTGTTAAATTCATCCTAAAGTATGAGCTCTTTACTCATAATAATATCTGAAGTATCGTCTTTCCTTCATAATTTTTCAGAGCAAGACTGTGCATATTAATATTTGGCCCTGCTGAGAAAGGCAGAAAGTTTATAAACTTTCTACAAGAAGAGGGTTGACTGGTTTGTCCATAAGGAAAGTATTGTGAGAGACTATGTTGTATCTTGGATGCACATTTATTTCCCTTCACACTCACATGTGGCAGTTACTTCTCCTTGTCAGCAGACACTACTGTCTTTGTAGGATTTAGCTTAGCTAATCTTGAAAATACACCTGTTTTTTTTTTTTTTTTTTATGCAGAATGGCTGTAGTTTAAACCTACCAATGAGCTATACTCAAACGGTGTCTGGTTGGCCTGATCAAT
The DNA here is from genome assembly GCF_021292245.1 of Micropterus dolomieu. Lineage (NCBI taxonomy): Eukaryota > Metazoa > Chordata > Actinopteri > Centrarchiformes > Centrarchidae > Micropterus > Micropterus dolomieu. The sequence goes on along the minus strand of NC_060162.1, from coordinate 10,487,271 downwards.
ATGCTAACATGACTCTGTACTGCCCCTCTGTGGCAAACTATGAGAACAGCACTTAAGGTCCCTTGCAGAGAACAGAGCAGTATAAAATGTCAGCTGCAGCTGAGGACTGACATTTCCTGTGATGGACCCCAGAGGACCCAGATGTCATGACATGTTAAACATATACACATACACACTCGTAAAAATGCAAACACCATCTGCTATAAAAAGATCTGCACTAAAAGGCAGTCTTAGCAATTACTGATTAGCTGTCCTACAATGCCATTTAACAAATACACTTGGCACAAAATGACAACACTGCACTGCATTTAACTTGTTTAAAAACAGGAGATGCAAGAGACGGGGACACATGGTCAACAACACGATGGGTATATCTATTTACAAGTAACTCCATTAAGGTTATAGTAAATTCACTTACAGAGCGATTAGGGTTATGCACTGAGAGTACCTGAAGGTGAAGGCTGTCCCTTCACAACGCCATTCTTCGTTCTCTCCTCAAAATTCATCACCTCTTTGTAGATTAGTTCTGCCAAGGAGCAAGGAAAAGAAGGAGTAATTTATCTCTTTTGTTCCCTGGACTATTTACTGTAACTATTTAATTCTTGGCTTTAAGGACAACGCTGTCAAACAGCACAGTCTAATCCTGCATGATAGCATACAAGCAGATAACAAACTAGGGAACTTCAATAGAGAAAAAGATATGTTTAAAATATAAATACAAATGTATTTATTTTTTGTCTGTTGTAATATTGCCAGGTCACCCACTTTTGGTGATTTCCTGTTCTCACCTTTCCATTCATCAATGGAGTGTTCTCTTTCATCCAGCTGCTTGTCATAGATCTGAGGTGGAGGCTAGGGGGAGAGCACAACCGTCATGTTAGTAACAGTTTGGCGAACAACCCAGTGAACAAGATTCATTTAACATGAAATATCTATGGCTGATATCACTGGATATCTCCAGGTGGAATAGCCATACAAAAAACACTTACATACAAGGTTTTATGTTTACATAATGATGCATTGAATTTGGCAATATGGAATATGGAAACTGTTTACGAATAAATTAAAATATGGGCATGAAAAAAATATCAAAATGAGAAACACATTTGGTTATTAACGTAATTTGATATTAACGTAACATTGTTCTGTATGTACACAAAGAGATGCTGGCATACAAAGTAGGCACATGTGGAATATGAAGAAAATAAATAATGTAAATGAAGGAAAATTAACAGACAGTACTTTATTTATCCTTAACACATCCTTCACATAAAATGGTGATTGATTTATAAAATTAAAATACCAATACATTGTCTGTCCAAATATATTAAAATATTTCATTAAACAACTGACAGAAATTTAGATAAGAAAAAAAGTGCAAAAGTGCCTGTTTCCTCCTATAGGATTGTCATTTCATCTAACAGTACACAAATATTCAGTGTGGCACCCAATCAACCCTTCTTATCACTCATTCATAGTGATCCTGCCCCAGAATCTGACAGCATAATCTCCCTGCAGGTGACAGGACCACCCATTAACCTCTGATACAACCTTGGAGGGACAGTTACAGGTCAGTTTTCTGCAGCTACAGGAAGACAGAAGTGAGAAGAATTTGTCAAATTAATATCCTACTACAGGAGTTATCCCATCTCAGCTTCTCACCATCCTGAAGCGGGATAACATGCAGCCTTGTGGATTTGCACAGACAGAGCCGCACCTCTTTTACACACTACAATAAAGCCTCTATATTCCATTGATGATATTTTAGTACAATGCCATATGCAGATTGTATTCTGTTCTCGAAAAAATTTTTATTTTGATTCTTTTTTTATCATGATTAATGACTGACAGTGCTGACCAAAATATGTCCAAATGTCTCCTTTAATCTATACTCTTTATAAACAAAGGTCCCATTGAATCATTTTCTTCGATGCAGAGCGGTTGTTATTTACCATGGATATTTGGATGAGATCTCTGGCCTTCATCAGCATGAGATGACATTAGAGAAAGGGAAAACAGCAGAAAATGTGTTGAAATGCCATATCATACACACCACATCAACTCTAACAACAGTAGCATAATTAAAACCATCAACGGCTAGACAACTTACACAAGTGCACAGCATGAAATCCTCTAAAAATGATTGATAACTGCAATGGAGGTGTATCACGTGGCATCTACAAAAGCTACTATTAACCAGCGGGGTATTTCACGTTTCACGCTGAAATTCATCAGCTGGTCATGCACTAATTAGTGTATTGCTGCAAGTAGAAGTGGTATCTGTACAACTTCATGGAGCTGCAGATGGCTTTTCCCAATCTCACTGTCACCTCATACCTAATGAGGCAATGAAGAAGAAATTAGACTTTACCAAATAGACCAGAAACACTACTACTCTTACAATAAAAACAGAACAATGCACTAAGTCGGCCTATTATAAAAAGCAGCAAAAACTTGACTTTCTGTATCTAAGGAGTAGCAGAAATTGGGGGTTATATTACTGAATCTAAAAACTGTGATGGTTCAGAACTCAGATATAAAGTATAAAACCATACGTGAGAGGAAAATGAAAATGAGATGTGAACCAAAAATTTAAAACATAATTAATAAATGTACTGATGCAGCAATTTTCACTGATACAGAACAAACTGTATCAACTGTTGTGTTGTACATCACTATAATTGCTTTTTGTTTCAAAAATAACATAAAAAATGAGGAGAGTCATCATCGTTATGTTTGGCATGCCATTGCAAATACAAAGTAAACACTGCTGACCATTCAAAGAGGGGAAGAGGATTGAGCTTGAGATAGTAATCAATACACAGCTCTGCCAAAAGCCTACTCACCGCCTCCACCTCAGCTGGATCATACCACACGTTGATGTAGGGGTGCTGTAAAGCCTCGTCCACCGATATCCGTTTAGCGGGGTCGATGATCAGCATCTTAGACAGCAGGTCTCTGGCCTGGCTAGCTGTGGTTTGGAAAAAAAACCCAGAAAACATCTGGTTGAGATCATGAGGCAACAAATACTCCTCTGGAAAGTGAAACACAATGAGGCAGAAAGGGAGGAAGAGAGAGAAAGTGATGTCAGGGATTAAACCGAATAATAAACAACAGCTTCTCAAGGGAAACCAGAATCTCACAAAGCCTCAATCACATGTGGATTAGCAAATAAACAGACCACTATTACAGAGTGAGAGCTTTGGAAAAGAGTATTTTATTAAAACTGATAATATGTATGAAGTACAGATGATTCTGCAATACTTTATCAGCCATGCAGACATCTCTTCCTCTTTGATCTAATTGCTATTCGAGATTCTGGGTTGTCCCATATTCTCTGATTAATGCAAAATGTAGGTCTTGGAGCTATTTTCTTCTGTCAGCTTGCTCTGAAATGATATGCAAACTCAATACCTGCTCCTAGTCATGTCTTTTTAAATGTAGTTTTAAAAGGGCATCAAGTATTATATCATCATATGCATCACTGTATTTAATTTGGCTTCACAGCATACACAAATGCCATAAGCATCAGCAGTCCCTCAGTCTCTCTACCCTCAGGCCCTCTTGGACTGATCTGAAATCGAGTACCCTTCAACCACACTCCATCCCTCTCATACAGACACTGACCCCACTATAAATAGATCTACAGCAGCAAAGGAGTGAAGAAACTGAATTGAGAACAGAGAAGAACAGATGAGCCGGGCGCACCCTCTGCGTTTTGCCTCAGCATCAACACATCAATAACAAAAGGATGGTACATCTGTAAAATGACTCCTGTATCACTCTCCTTCCACCTTTCCTTAATCCCTGTCTATCTTTCTTCCTTTCTCTCTATCCTACACCACTGTCTGTCTGCCTCTTCCCCCTTCAGTTCAAAACTACCAAAGCCCAAGGGATGTCTGCTTCAGTTCCTACCTCTGACAGTACAAAACAGCAGCACTTCAACTAGGTCTCACACCCTCCCACTCTCTCTCTTTCTAGGTGCATTTTCTTTAACACTGCATCCCAGCAGGAAGCCGCCGGAATACGAAAGTGATTCATGAGAATTTTACCAGACAGGAGCCTTGATGTAGAAGCAGGGCAACGGAAAAGTGAGCCTCATTCCAGGGAATTTCCACTTTTTAAAATACTTGAAATATAGATTGCACTCAACTGAGATAGAGACGAGACATGATGTCTTGGTTAACCTTCTGCGTTAGAATAGACTAAATTCACCACTGCACACAGAATGGGGTTTAAAAAGTAAAATTTTAGAGAACACATTTCAGTTTAATGTAGACGCCCAAAGGCATTTTTTATGAGGTAAAAGTTTACCAAAACACAAGACTAAATATTGCAAAACTAAGAGTCTACAGCTCTGTGAGCTCTGTGAGGCTGTAGGCTACCACAGCAGTGCTTTGAGCTAGATGCTAACATTAGCATGCTAACATGCTCACAAAGACAATTGCTAACATGCTATTTAGCAGGGATAATGTTTACCGTGTTCACCATATTTGTTTAAAGTTTTAGCATGCTAATATTTGCGAATTAGCACTAAACACAAAGTACAGCTGAGGCTGATGGGAATGTTGTTATTTCTACATTAGTTGTAACATTACAGGGGTGGCAGTGGTGCAATGGATAAGACTATACCTTTGGTGTGAGAGACCCGGGTTCAATCCCGGCTGCTTTCCTGTCAAGTGTTATGAATGAGAGGTAGTCAGGAGTGTTCCAAGACTGGCTATATAATTTATTGAAACTTATAATGGTTAGACATCATATCTCTGTTTTGATTTAATAGCAGGCATTATGATTTTAATGGCACCTCGCTGGTACTCAATCACATGTGGTGTGAGTTGTATATACCTTATGTTTCAGGGCTTCTGTAGTTAAGAAAGATGCTGGCGTCAAAAAAAAATGAGTGATTTAACGGTGTGGGTAATTAGTTTTTTGGGAGATCATCACACAACAGACATTACAGAATCACACCACAGGGACATTATGTGTGTCTGTCTATATAGATGTGCAAAGGTTTTAAATTCAAATTGTCAATCAATAAAATGGGAGGCACATAGACAAGTGGACATACATGACAATACCTTACAAACACTGAAATCTGAGAAAGCTTTCATTGACGTTCTCACCTTTGAGTTTGTTGTGCTCAGAGTCAGCAGGGAAAAGGCAGTCGGGGAAGAGCTTGGGAAAGGTGAGGCCTGCATACTTTGGCCGGTTCTCGACATAGTTCCTCACTGTGGGCTGAAGCTTCTTCATGAACTCTGGTGAGGGTGTGCCCAGCTGCTCAATCACCTTGTTCCACTGGTCGATGTCTGGTGTGGTGGGTCAGGATTAAGGGAAACACACATATACTATGCAGCACCCTATATGCCTCCTGTATAATATGCTACTATGTTTACTTAAGACATGTAAAAAAAAAAACTAGGTCTGTTAGACAGTATAATCACTAAGTATACAAATAAGAAGAGTGCTAAAAAGCACAATCACCAAGTCTCACTAAGTTACTTGAAGCATTTCTGATCTAAAAAACAGTTGAGTCCCATCTCACTCTCCATTGAGATTTATGGGCCTCAGTATGCATCTGATCAATAGTTCGCCAATAATTGTGTGCATAAGAAATTCTATGAATAAATCTTAAGCTTTTCTTTTCACTCTCTGCTTCCCTTCTATTACTCTCCCATTCCTTAAAAACTCCCTCCAGTGTTGTGGGAATTATTATTATTTTTTGGCTTCCTGGGACACCTTTGTTCCACATTCATTTATCTTTTATATTAAAATACATGAAATGCCAATCTATATTCCCTTTACAATGCTCACCTAACAAGCAGGAATCGGGTCAAAGAGCCGACCTGCTGTGAGCCTCCTGACGAGAATATGCAAGTTTTTAAATAACAAGAGACATGTAGCATGTATATGTGGTTTTGTTTGTGTGTGCAAATATGGTTGTGGGGTGTGTCAGCTTGTGATTCCCCTCCCTGTTGGCAACAAATATTTCCTCTCTCACCCCTCCACACACTTCGAATGACCCCCTACCCTCCCCATGTTCTCACAGAGGATGCCAGTTGAGGTAGTTAGCTGCCAGGGCCACCAGAGATCCCCCTTACTTCATCTTGCTGGAACGCCACACACTTCCACCTCCTTTTTGTCTCCATTGCACATTGGCCATGATCAACACAGTGCTCAGTCACGCAGTTTTTTTTCATCCACTAAGGTTCTTATCCATGGCTCTTTGGCAAGTTGTTGGATTTGCTCAGATAGCTTAAGGTGATTTTCCACAGTATGTCAGTGCCAAAATGCATGATGCTCCAGTGTGTTTGGCGTTATTCAGGTCTTAAAACAGGGTGCCATGCACCTGAACGAAACTTCTCTCAAGAAAGTGCTGTGGGGTTTCTACTACATTTAGGTTTATATATGAAACAGAGTGTGGGTCTGAGAGGTCAGAAGGATACGGTCAGTCCCAGGGAACAGCACTGTCCCTCTTATCACCTCTCCAAAGATGCAGCCGACTGACCACATGTCCACTGGGGTAACACAAGCACACACACAGGCACATGCACAAGCACACACACACATACTCGCATTACCAACATCTATCAAAAATCACTTCAAACTTCTACCCCCCCCATAACTTACATTTATAAATACATATTATATATAAATATGCTAAAAACAAACCTCTCTTGTCTTTTTAGTGTTTGATTCTACTGAATTATGTGTACCTAACAATACTGCCTTCTAAACTTCTTATCTAAAATTATGGAAATTAAAAAACATATTTTCCAGTTTTTTCCAACTCAGGATAAAAACAGTTGTAGTAACAGTAGTAGTAACAGTTACTTCATTGGAAAACACAAAATCCGCACATACAACATGCTAATCTTTAACGGCACATTAACTGATTAACATTTAATGTTAGCATTAAGTTGGATAATCTGTCCACACCTTGCTAATGTTAAAATGCTAGAGTTAGTGCTAGTGTTGTAGTACTTGAGACCAGTCTTAAGACCACATATTGATGGTATTGGTCTTGTTGTGGACTCGACCGTATTTGTACTCGGTCTCTTATTTCAAGACCAGTTAAGACCATAACCTTGGGAATATCAATAAACTGCTTTTGCATTGTCTGATTTATTTGTTAACATCCTGACTTTGATTGGATGTAAAACTTATTGCTTCAAATGCAACCAATAACCCTAATTAAAAATGTGTTGTTCCTGTTAATGACTGTCACCCCTCCCCGCGATGTTGAACATGGAAAAGGAGTGTTGCATAAAGAGCTTTCAGCTCTGTTCAGTGGCTGTTTTTATGGGAATCTGGATCTTTCAGATCAATTTGGTCTTGACTTGGTCTTGGTTTGGGCGTTCTTGACTACAACACTAGTTAGTGCTAGTTACAAACGTTCATTTCACTCTTGTTGTGCCTTTCTTGGATTTTTATTTCATTTATAGCAAACTTTTACACAGAAGAGAAGACACTGCTAGCCTCTAATTTGCTTTAATACTTTTTTGGTAGCATAGGAAGTGATTTTAATTTCACCCATATCCTATTCCTTCAGATCTAACTGGCGTGGGATTTAATTTAAATCCTCATTTCAAATAAACCCCGATGAATATTCAGTTTCACTAGGAAATATGTCACATTACTGAAGCTATAGATGCTCTAACTTCTGTTCCTCTATGACTTTGCACTTTATAAATGAATCACAAATATAGTGTGATACATTGCTAAAGTAAGACTGCTACTTCTGCAACATGACAATTTGAATTGCATGCATGTAATTACCTGTCTACATTTATGCTACCCGTAAGCCACAAATAAAATACAACTTTAATTCTCTTGCCATCACTCCAAAGCCACTTATTAAACACACTGCAGTACTAAATGGCCATTGAACACCCAGTCACCCTGACGCTCACAGTGCTGTGCCCTGTGCAGGCTGACTGCTATTGTATATCATTATTTGAAAGACACTTAAGAAGGTGCAAAAACTCCAGCCAGGTCAATGCTTCAGGTTGAAAAGACTATGAAGTAAATTCAGATTAGCAACAACAGGCTACAGTGTAGATCTAATCTATAAGCAGAAGATGAACAAAGAGTGTCCCGTAACAGTTTATCGACCTACAGTAAGAAAGGATGGAGTGTTAGATGATAAGAAGGTCTTAATGGCAGCAGAGATGGAAGGCGAGAGATATTGCTCATTGAAGAGTTTACTCTTTTCCAGAGCACAGGGACTGCATGTTCAAGGATGCAGAGACCATATTAATAGCCACAACCTGCAGCCACACAGGTCTTGTGTTTCCCACTGCTGCCTCTAAACAGCACTGTAGTTTTCAGGAAGTGTTACTCAAACATGAGCAAATAGTGCATTTGTTGAATACCATTATTTTCAACTGGGGATTGTGTGAGCTTTTGAGTAGCAGCAACAGGATGGTGTATGTGGGGTTGACTCAAAATTAACTACAGTACCCAAGCTCATAATGAAAGAATGTGTTACCCAGTGCAATGGTGTGGCTCTCCTGTGTGTTTTATTAGCTTCTGCACAACTGTGGAGGTCAATGACACTGAGAAATTAGTGATATCAGGCTTTGACTTCATTGATGGTTTTGGGTTTTCATGGGATGAGCTCACAAAAAGAGAAATGTAGAACATCCCTAAGGTATCCTTTAACATATTTAATTACTTTCTACCTTCCATCATCCTGGTTTTAATACTTTTCCATCATGGCAGCTGTCTCATTTTTTTTAATTAGACGCTAACATGCTAACAGTCTACACCTTTAACATTTGAACTTTCCTCACACTACCAAGTGAGTTCCCTTTCTAAGCTGATATTAACAGGTGCTCAAAATGAATACATTAATTATTCATTATTAATTCACTGAATGCTTTCTAACTATGTCTGACTCACATATGTGGGCCCCCTAACGTGCACAAACTCAGCATGGAGACTATTGATCTAAATCCATCCTGCTGAAAGAAGCCATCTCAGGGATGCAAACAGCCCCCTCACTGCAGGAGAACAAACCAGGTAGCACTCCAGAAACACTCTACACATTACATTACAATATTCAGAGAGAGAGAACATCCTCTTGCCAAATTCAGACATATTGACTTAAGAGCAAGAATGTATGATTCTTATTTAATGATGTTATTGCAAGTGTTAAAAGAAGATCAGTTGAAATGTGTTATAAAGACAGCCAGATGTGAGTGTGGTTTAGTTCACCTCAGTAACATACAGAGACAAGTACTATTCAAAGTGTGTGTGTTTTAAAAGGCAGTTGAATCCATCTTGAGACGGATGGCAGTAGATGGATGGCAGTATTTAAAACAAAGAATTACTGATTAATTTCATTTTTCATTATAATCGGCAGACATAAACCTATAAACAAAAATAGTGTTACCATCAGATAATATCGTTGTGTGTAAACAAGGATACAGTCCCGCCCAGGGAAGAGGATTTTGTGGCGCACCATTTCTCCCATAATGCACCCCACCGACCATATATCCACTGCACGCATAGAGGTGACAGTGAGACGAAGAGGGAGCAAAAGGAAAAGAGAGGAAGGCAAAGGTTAGTGTTAGATACGCCAAGCTTTCTGGGAGAAGCAACAGTGATTAGAAGCTGTTATTCAGTGAGGGTGGAATAATTAGCGAGGATGTAACATAGAGATAAATTAAAATGTAATACAGTAGAAGTGCAGTAAAAGTGAAAAGCAGAGCCTTAGAAGGACTAACTAACGGTAGGAAAGAACCCTCAGAGGCTACACACTTCCATCCATGGGAGGACTATGGCTAATGAGTCATAGCTTAGGCTGGCATTCAATCACATGTCTAATGTTCTGGGGACTTGTGACTCATGCCTCCAACACTAGCTCATTTGCAAAGTGCAACTCAACCAGAACTCAGCAGGCAGAGTTTTTCTGATACTTGTGTTTGAATTACTTTTAAGTGTTTTGTAATTCGTATTTGACAAGGCAGAAAAAATTCATATGTAATTTGTAACAAGGTACTTCAGAGTATAGAGACATTTTGTATTTTCAAAATACTTTCTCCGTGATTCATAAAACTTAAAAAACAACACTAGATCAAAACCTGGCTGGGCCATGTGTGATACCCATGGGGTTATCTACTGATCAAGCTTGATTTAACGCAACCCTACCCTCTTCAGCTCCGTTTGAGAGACTGTTCTCATCTGCAGGATTAATATTCCATCCACACAGAAGGCGGTTAACACCAGAAATATTTGAATAGTTAGTTGTTCTTAAAGGCAACTCAATAGGCTACTAATTGAAGTGGCTGTCATGTCTTTGAATTGAAAAGGAGAATGTTTCTACATACTGTACAAGGCTATTTTCAGTTACATTTTGGTTACAGTTGTATTCATGTCTTCCTTCCGGTAGAGTTCAAACTGTCACCAGAGCCTTGTTGTGTACATTATAAAAATCTGAAGGTTCTGCAATTTTGTATAAATTCAGAATGTCCAATGTCACAAATGTAATTACCTGTATTTTGAAAATCCATGTTTTTTATCTTAATACATTTTCTTTTTTAGTATTTTATTTTGATACATTTCTTTGGAGGGGGGGGTTGTTTGTTTGTGTTTCATCTGCATTAACCGAGCAAAAAGTAGACTGACTCCAGCATCCTTTAAATATGTCTGAATTTCATTTTCCAATCAAGCTCAAATGCACTGAATTATCATGACTCCTTACCATTCTCTTTGTAGCCCATTCCCAGGATAACCTCTGGGGCTCTGTAGTATCTAGTCACCACATAAGGGGTCATCATGAAGCTGGTGCCCGCAGTCCTGGCCAGACCAAAGTCCAGGATCTTCAGGGTGCAGTCTGACTTCACCACTATATTGCTTGGTTTGAGGTCCTGGAGATGGGAAAATTCAATACTAGTTCAATGTGAATTTTAATCAGAAATACCTGAAACTGTAAATAATGAAACTATTTTAAAGTAAAGTTCTCTCCCAGTCTGGATTTCCCATTTCCCATTGCACTATGGCAATGCCTCTGTTAACTCCAACTGTGTTTGCTCCAGTTAACCTGCCAGCAAGGAGCTTCACTGGGAAGATGTAACACATGCCACCTGGAATCCCTTGTTAGCCAAATGAATGACCAAGGTGATGTCAAGGTTTATGGCAAACCTACTAAAGTCAGACTCCAAATTGCTACCCCAAAATATATTAAACCCCCAACACAAAACACATTCATTGGTTAAACAAGAAACTTGAGATGCGTGGCTTTCCTACCCTGTGAATAATGCCGGCTGAGTGCAGGTGTTTGATACCACAAAGCATCTGGTAGAGCAGGTAGGACATTCTCTCATGGTCAAGCTCCATCTGAATCACCTGGCACAAGTTGGCATCCATCAACTCCATCACTAGGTACCTGAGAAAAAGTTTGATTGATTTATGGTTAACAGACGTATCAGTTGAGTGACAGTTGAGTTAGCTGTCTATTAAAGTCATTTGAAAACTAAGTGAAAGTCATAAACTGAGCACTCTGCATCCCTTCTACCAGCCCTTCTGGCTGAAAAAATGAAATGTGCCACAAAGACATTCTCATTCATCATTCAGTATGAGAACAGGATACATCCAGCAGCCTCAGATTACACCTACAGTACTTTCACTGACTACACTCCAGCGGTTGTGTTCTCACAACTGAAGGTGCGAAGGAGTAATAAGCACATAATGCATGATAAAATCAGTCCCCTTCATTTCTCTGTCACGTGATATACCAGATTAAATAGAAACCAGTAGCCTTTCTTTGCCTGTTACACAAGCTAAATAAATATGTTTTCATGGAAATGTAATTATGCAAAGGATCATTTACTATACTCACACATCCTGAAATTCCTCTAATGATTTCTGTGGTGTGAAGACATTTAATAAACTGATTATCTGAAAGAGAGAACAGCATTGAGAGGGTCATCATCAACATATGGAAGGTAAATATACACACAAAATCTGTGTTACAGCAAGGGACGAGGATATTAATTGGTAATGACCCTGATAACGGACACTGCTGAGCGAGAGACAGAGTAAACCGAAGTAGTGAGTTAAAACAAAAGAGTGGGGATAAATGTGGAGGAGAAGAAAAGAGCAGAAACTGCAGCTCTGGAGATTACACACAAATGCACTCTGTTTCACTCTCCTGCCTGTTTGGTACATTCCTGGAGGCAATGGATTTAGCACGGTTGCAACATTGCAGTTGCACATCGTTTTTGCAAAGGGATTTTGAACCAAAAACATACACTGTCTGGGGTACATTTTAAAAATGACAATGGATACATTTTCCTTCTTCCCACACCGCTTACTACCACTGTCACTTACATTTTTGTGATTGACACATTTCATGAGCACCAACTCCCGGTATGCCCTCTTGGCATGTGTCTGGTTCTGGAAAGGTCTGCTCAGCTTCTTGATGGCTACATTTCTGTCCAGGACAGCATCATAGCCCGCACTGCAGAAGAAAACCCACAGCAGAACAGTTTAGTATTCATAGCTGGATGAATCACTCTCTGTGTGTGATTGTATGACATTGAGACAATCCACCCTGAAAGTCAATGGTCACAAAAACAAATGGATTATTTTTCACATTTCCAAGCAAACAAAGACTCATGGAAATAGATGACAGATGACTTGAACTCATAATTTTATTTGTGAAAATAAGTTTGAGAATGAATATGATCTTCTCAGTAACAAGAGAAACTCACATTCAGACATTTTGGGAAATACGCTTGTTAGCTTTCTTGTGGAAACGTAGATGAGAAGATAGAAATTGCTGGCAGTTACATCTAAATCAAATTCAATATTAACTCTAATAAAATCGATTCAGCTAATTTTACGGAAGTTATACACAGTTTGTTTTTATTTGGTTTCTGATGATTTACTCCAAATATGTAACACAGCAAAAGTAGCTAATTTAGGGTATTGAAATGACGTACTAGCCCTGCGATGGACTGGCGACCTGTCCAGGGTGTACCCCACCTTTCGCCCAATGTAAGTTGGGATTGGCTCCAGCCCCCCGCAGGATAAGCAGTTGACGATGGATGGATGGATGGAAATGATGTACTAACAACGAGGCTAGCTGTGGGCTTAACCATCTTGAAATAGTGAATATTCTCAAATAGGAATACTGTCACTGTCACTGTGACCTACCAAGAAATAGTCCGGCACATTTTACCTTTGTTCAGAGCCAGGCTAGTTGCTCCCAGCTAAGCTAAGCGTCTCTTGGTTCCAGCGTCATATTTAGTGGACAGATAAGAGAGTCGTATCAATAACCATTATCATAAAACCACTAGGCTATTTGTCCTTTTTTACATGTATTTGTTACTCTTCTTCTCATCTAACTCTTAGATTTCCCAAAATTCCTTTAATTCTACTTACAACCATTCAGATGCTACAGCCTACAAAAGACAGACATCTCCCATTTCTAATTATTAGTATGAACTATCCATTAACGTTCTACTTGATTATATTATGATTAACATTAATGCTGTAGCTGTATTATAAACAACAACAAATATATAAAGCAAGGGGGGTGTAAGTTATAAGTTGTTTATTTTTCCATGAAGTGACTCAACCCATTTTGGAGGTCATTTCAGCAGAGTGAGTTCTTTGCTGGCTCAACACAATCCCAACCCCTGAAAACCTTTGGGATTTTGGCTCTTTGTGTTTATGTTTGCTTTCAGTGAAAAGCAGTACCTAGATGAGAAAAAAAATCCCACGAACATCACATTCTCATCTATATCTTATGCCTTTTCTGACAAATACTCCCTAAAATACGCTACAAACTGAGTTTCAAGGCATCCGTATGCAGGCATTCTACAACCCTAATGAAGACACCACCGTGTGTGGGTTTGTGGATGTCTGGGTTGGATACACAGTGGTTCGTCATGTCCCTGGAGACTGAAGGCCACGGATGGTGTGTGACCATGGAAACAGTGGAGCCTTCATAAAAGCATTGATCCAATAGGGATTTGAGCCTGTCATCACTTTTCTAGGGGAGTGAAAGATGATGTAATGACCAGCTAAACTACTTAAAGCCTTCATTCCTTCAAAGATGCTTCTGAAAGCTCATTCTGACTGAGCACACAAGTCATAAGGGCAGAGATGGGAATTAGCAGAGTGAGTCAGTGATACAAGTTTTCCCTCATTACCATGGTCTCAGGCTTTACAGAGGAGTGTTCTTATTGCATTAGAAAAGCAGAATACATACTGTACTCACTTGGATCACTGCTTGTATGTATATTGTAGTTTCCTCTGTGCACAGTCAGCTGCTGTGAGTGCATGTATATTGTAATTGTTAGTGGAAGGGAATTCCAGTGTAGATGTGATTATGTCCTCCAGTTGGGGATTATGCTGGATATAAAGCATGGTAAGCAAGCCACTCTAATCATTTTATCATCATGTTAGAACAAAACCACTCAGCATAAATACACATGTCACAGTCTTTTGGTATGTTGTTGATGTGCTTGTTAATCTAAATGAGACCATTTCCATAGTGTATCCCATTTGATCTCTATAATCAGTGGGACATTATATCAGTCTGTGGGGTTTTATGTAGTTTGGTTGTGGTAATACCATAACCATATGACACCAGATGACAGCTGTGAGCAGAGTCAAGCAGCACACAGCAGAGCAGGTTAAATTAGATTTGCACTGTCTCCCTGCCATCCATCTCTACAATATCCTTCATATGGGCACAATCCCAGCTTTAGCAGTTACAGCCTGTCCAAGCTCCTTTGCAAATGCACAAAATTGCTTTGGAGCGGAAGCGGAGAAGGGCCAAGGGCATGGGAAGCAAAGGAAGGACAATAAGAGAGTGCAAGTGGAGGGCAGGGGGTTTAGAGTGTTGAGAGCCAGTGATTTTTATCTAGTATATAAGAAACGCAAAAATAAAACATGTTAATTAGGGTCATCCCAGGGAGAGTCTCTGAGGCGGGTATATGGCCACAGTGACACAGCATTAACATAAATATAACTTTCCCTTCTCTTGCATCATCTGTAAGATGCATTCCTTTAAGTGGAGCCTTGGCAGTGGTTCTACTGAGTTCTGACAGGGCAGGCGTGAGATGAATTACAATGAATACAAGCTCTCTCTGCAATCCGGATTAAGGATTCACTTAAGTGCTAGGCCCTTATGGCCCACACATCCATATTCTAAACAGCAGACATGTCAGCTCATAGCACTGGAGAGGATATTAACCAATAGTGAATCCAAATCTACTTTTAACTTGTTTTAAATATTTTTCAGCGTCTACTGAGAAATACTACTTATATTTTGAAACTTTCTATAAGTAGCAGCAACTCACTTTAATTTTCTTATTTATTATTTTACTTCAAAATTCAAGTTTAAAATACATTTCACTACTTGATTACTACATAAGAGGAAGCCCACTTCTCAGTTGGGTGCTCTGCTTCAAAAAGGTCCATCAGTCAGTCAGTCAGTCAGCTGAAATTAATATTCACCCAAATGATCAAGACACGATTATTTTGCTTTTTTACCACTGGGTTGCCGCCATTTTCCTGAATTTATTTCCAGGAAACACATTACTTTTTCATTAATTTGTGGTTTAGCTAAGCTAAGCATAATAAGTACTTTTTAACCATTATTACAGGTATATTCAAAGCAACAATTTAAGATGTTGGCCAATAGTTCTTGTGCTTTTAACTGATCATAGTGTAAAATATAGGCTTGTTTTACTAATGCATTTAAAACATTACTGATTGAAAATAAATTAAAAAAATTAATATTTAATAAATTAAAACCCAAAGTAGGTCAAAATGACCAAATGATCCTAAAGAATTAAAACTTTTCTATATTCACAGGTTTTTTCATTGAGCTGATTCATTCCCTTTCACTAATTTCTGCAAAGACAAGTTATATGGCTGCATGCCGTGCTTTCAGATGCTTTGATTGGCCAAGCATAATGGGACCACATCAGGGTTTTCAGCAGAACAGAATTACACCATGGAAACATATAATTTTCTAAAATTACATTTTGCAGCCCTTCACTCACATAACAGCGAAAACAATAAGCAGAGATTCTCCTCCCTTAATAATCTCCCACAGCAACAAAGCACAAGACAATTACAAAAACAATTTACAGCTTAATGGGATAATCAGACATTAAATACTACATAAAGAACATATCAAATAGCTTGATATGATGTAAAACAGGACATAAAAGAAATGCACTGTTGAGTACTTACCAGACAATTCCCTGAGCTCCAGAGCCAATGGGCTTTAAATTCTGATAACGTTTTAAAACTGTGAAGGTGGAGTCTCCCACTTCCACACTGTAGAACTGGTTGTCCACTTTGCTTTTGCTCATGTTGTAATGTTTGGCAATATATGACACATCCACTTGTTTTCCAAAACCCTGTGTGAAGCAAACACAACAGAAAAACAATTTGTGATGATGAAGACCATTTATGTGTTTACTTACCTGGCAAGTAATAAAATATCTGGAAGTAAAATGTTTTACAAATTTTAGTAAATTGTATGTTGTTGTTAAACCATCAATGAATCAACAGTCAATAATATTTAGTTGCTGCTATATTATCAACTCCTTGTCTGCATTTAATATCAGTCTACATTGGTACTTTTCCAAGCAACCAAAAAAGTATGTGTTAGAGGCATACACAGGGCAGGACATACAGTAGAGTTTAAACCATTTCCATGCAGCTATGTAATGACATTACTGCCTCTAATGTCTTTACTATATTGTAACTGTAGACATTATTCTTTTATGAATGTGTACACGATAATCAGGCTATAATTACTTGGGCAGTGCAGTTGAACAAATGGTACAACAACAAAAATATCAGTTAATTACAGACTGGGTAATTACAACACAGTTCACAAACCAAACAAGGCTGTGCCACTGTGTGTCAATGAGAGGCACAAGTTTGAGACACTTTCCACAAACGCGATGAAAAATTTGCAGCCAGCGGTACCTAGAGTTGCTATTAAACATCAAGCTACACATGCATGCGTAATGTGTACATCACATCCAAATTAATTTATTATTTTATAATAAATATAATTAATAATTTGATCTACAGTGAAATAGCCTTTAGCAAACCCAGCAGTTCTCACACAAGCAGTGCTGTGACCTAGACTGCAGAGTTTATGAAATTATAGCCCCACAGGAGTCACAACTCAAGAGGAGATGGGGGATCAGTTAGGAAGTCATTTCATTGTCAGATAAACACTTGAGGTAGTGAACTTTGTGGAAAATTAGGTATGCCTGAATTATTTTTAGCTTTGCATGAAATTAATTATCAACACATGGCAAGAAACTCTTTTTACTTTCTAAAAGAAAAATCTTTTCCGCGGGATATTTTCACTATAGCTCCTAATCGCAAGTGGAAAACATATTGAATTTAAATTCTAACAACATTATGCTAATTTTTATTTTTATTCTTAGGTAAATTGTGCTAGAGTTAGAGCCAGACAGGTCTTGAGTTATCACACTTTTTTACACGCAGAAACACAACAACACCACAACATATAGAGCAATGAAGGGGAAATGGAAGTGAATGAATACTGTACCTTTTTTACCTGTAAGGAACACACACCTGACAAAAGGCTATTTTCACATCCAGGATTGGTTGGCTGCAGTTATATAAGAAATGTCTGCTCATAAATACCTACAAGACACAAACACAGAGAGAGAGCCAGGGTCAGAGAGTGAGTGTGGTGTGGACATCAGTAAAAGGAAGCTGCAGTTTCTCATATATATATATATATATATATATATATATATACTGTATGTATATGATGGGAAATAAACTGACCCCTCACATATAAACTGTACTCTACAGGGAACACAGAGAGTGGTATATTAATCTACATTAGAATCACGTGCACAGCCTTTCTGAGTAAAGGATTCTTCGACATGTTTACAGTGATGGAAGAGCTGTTTGGACCCTTGGACCTTTCCTGGTGTGGGATTAAATTCTCCCAGAAAATTCACTGTTGTCCCCTTTCTACGTAAATGTAAATGCTCCGTATTTGTATAGCGCCTTTCTCGTCTTTTCGACCACTCAAAGCACTTTTAAACTACATCTGCATTCACCATTCACACACATTCATTCACTGAGCCTAAGTGCTCAAACAGAAACTAACATTCATACACTGGCGGAACAGGGGCAATTCGGGGTTCAGTATCTTGCCCAAGGATACTTCGAGATGCAGCCTGGAGGAGCCGGGGACTGAACCGCTGTTAACGGGCAACCCGCTCTATCTCCTGAGCCACAGCATCATTCTCAATAAAAGTGAGAGAAACTGTCACCACACACTCCTCTATATACAGGAATTGATCAATATATCAATTCTTCATCAGAGTAAAATACAGCATGGCTGTGTCAAGATACTAGTGAAAAAAAGACCTGAATAGCTGGTGCTATCGAGGAGGGAAAATGTTTGATGTTTGATGACTTCCTGGCTAATATTTCTCCCCCTCGTACTCCTCTTATCTGCAATAAAGTTAATATCATAACATCACTTCAACATCTCAGTACTTTCCATTTTATTTTATTTTATTTTTTTAGCCCAGGTTGTATTAGCCCACCTAAAAAGGATAGTTTAACATTTGGGGAAACACACTTTCACTTTCTTGCTAAGAGTGAGCTGAAAAGATTAATACCACTCTCATGTCTGTCTGTCTGTTAAAAGATTCCACTAGCAACTGGTTAGCTTAGCTTAGAATAAAGCCTGGAATGAGGGGAAACAACTAGTTTGGCTCTGTCCAAGGGTAAAGGGTATGCCTCTGAAGCTCACTAATTAACACATTGTACTTTGTTTATTAAAAAGAGTAAAAAAGTCATGGTTTTGTCGTCATTTCCAGGAGTCATGTCGTCACTCTGACACAGTGGGGACTCCAGAAAGTGATTGCGTGATTGAACAAACTAGATATAACATGTTGATTAGCGAGTTTAGATGTGCTGGTAGGAGAATTAATACAAGCGGTGGCCAGCTATAGCTTGAAATTCAGACATGAGAATGGTATCCATTTTCTCATCTGATTCTCTGCATGAAAGCCAATACGCTTTTTAAAAAATATCAAACTATTCCTATTCCTTTAAAAAAAGCTGGGAGGCTTTTACTGTGAAGGAGCAACTAACTGGGTCAATTTGGTTAAAATGTAGATTTGCACAATTTCTATAGCTTTTTGTTGGCTGATCAATTAAAAAGATTGCAAGGGAGGAATAAAGAGGAAAGGAAACTAAACGACACGGGCTCCCACATTAAGCAGGAGCTAGACAGGCTGAAGCTATCCTCCACAATGACTCCGGCTTCAAGGGTTTTCCTGGTAATGAAGCTACCAATGTGCTAATGATCTTCTGAATAAATTGATACGTGGTGTTAATGTTGGCATTAAAAATAATAGAAAACTGTTTGCTGGCCTAACTAGAGTTGGGGTATGGCCATCTTTCGCAAAGTCCAGAATAGCAGCCAGCATCTGGCTTTGCAATTTGCTCTCAGGAGGTAAATCTAGTACTTTCAGAACACAAATGTATCGCTTAGCTCAGCCAGCCCTCCAACAGTCAAGGCTTTAGTGTCTCTACTAAATCCAAAGGGAGTAGGACAGTATTAAAAAGAGATGTGGGACACAAAGGCGTGAGATTTCTGGTTTGGCCTATTTAGGCTGACCTTTTACTTTAGACCCATGCAGTATCACAGTACTGCTTTCCTACTCTCTGAATTTACCATTGGGTGTTCTGCGTTTGTATGGACAGTATGCAATAGCAATTTGTGCCTTTAAATGTGGAGCAATTTGAAGACTGACTGATTCACTATAATGCTATAACAGTAAATGGGAAGGGTGGAATAAACCCACCAGAGTGAGGGAAAGGTATGGTTATCAGGAGAGAGAGGTTAGATGTGATTTTTGTGCATAATCCATACATTAATTGCAATCCCTCACACCGCTATTTTAATTTAATATCACAGCTGTATGTTTGACAGGACTAACATCCTGGAAGCTAAACTCACCAGCACAATGTTTGCTATTAATCTACCAGGTCAACACTGAATAAGCCCCGCCACCTAGCTAGCTACATCTGTGTTGCTTTAATCTTTAGCGTTGTGTGTACATAAGATATTAAACCTCTCACATGGCCAAAATGTTTGTCTTCCAGGAGTATACACTATAATAATTCAAACACCACCTGGATATGATGATATTAGGCTGTGTGGACGAACTTACGCAGCATGCTTGGCGCTACATTCATACATTACCACCAACAAACATAATGGTTTTCTCTTTATTTCATAACATAATCAAGTTATGTTACTGCAAAATAACAAAATGAATGTTGAAATAGGTGATAATGTTGCTAAATTGAAACTGAGCTGTTCAATAAATGGCTGCTTTCTGATGCATTTTGATAACAGGATCAACAGATTAGCACAGGCCTCCCACCACCAACAAATATATGGTGGATGTACTGTATGGTTTCAACAGATTTATATAATCATATACATTGTATTTACATATATAATACTGAAAGACATAATCCAACATCTCTTTTGAGTTGATTTTTGTATCAAAACTCAACTCAAAACAACGTTGTTTTTATACGTTTCCCATTTCAAGTGGCTTGCATCTTTTGCATTCCCTAAAACCTGATGGATCATCTCAGCTGTGAAGTCGAACCAATATCTGTTTGACCAGAAAATATGCAGTGTCTTAACTGGATAAAGACTATTAACAATTCACCTTGCAGCTGTCATTTACACAGCTTAATAATAATGACTTAGGAAGTAGCTGACTGTCATGTCATGGAAAGAACAAATTGATTCATTTGTAATTATGAGGAACAGTTAATCATGAAGACGCAATGAATATGACAAACTGAATCACGTTACAGCTATTTATCCCCTCTATGAAGCTGATAGCAAGTGAAACACAGTAGATTCTGTGCTTGTTTGTTCAACGCTTCTGACCAGATTCTGCTGATAATGGTCACAGTTGAAATGCTGATCTGTTTGCAGTCCTTAAAATGCCCATATATCATTCAAGTTTGAATTTCCCATGTGTACTTCAGCTTATTCTAAAAGGTTAGTCCAAGAAGGTGAGGAGTTTACGACATATAAAATAAATATATATATATCAATAAATATCATAGTGAATCATAATTCACGCTAACTTCCTCAACAAAAATGACGTGCATTTCAGCTGAGCCTTGTCTGACTGAGACTGTGTTATACTGTGAATTGTGAATTAGTGTTTAGTGGTGAGGATCCACCAAGGATAAAACTGTTGTGAAACTGTCAACTTTACAGTTTTTTTCAATTGCTAACCTGCATTGGTCAAATCTGAAGTCACATTATCAAAACTCTTCACACAGTCAGCGAAACAGAAGTGTATGTGGACCAAACTGTGAATCATTTTTCATTGCTCTTTTCCCATTACTACTTCACCACCTGCAAAACACTATATATATGCAGCACATTTTTCAAATGCTAACACACTGTCTCCAAAACTGTTCAAAACACGTTCAAAACAAAATGTTTGCAAATTTCCTGCATTTTTGCTGTAGCTGGACAAATATATATAGAAAATCTCTGCAGAACATTTACATCCATTTTATGTTTTAGAGAAATATGTGTAATGTTTTGAATGTGGTTTTACTGTAAAACTGCAAGCTGAATGTAAAGCAAGAAATGTGCTTATATTTTAATAGAATTGGTTCAAGGGGATGGTACATCAATTAAAGACTGTGGTCACTGGATCTCAAAAGTGTATAACAGCACTGAAATGTCAGGAACTTCTTTTTTTCACAAGTAAATTACTGAATGCATTTCTGATTCATTCTTGTAACATATACTATAGTATAGTCAATAAAGTGAAAATATGTTACAGGTTTCTTCCATTTTTTCTCAGTCGCTTTGGTACATTTGCAAAACTATTTGTATTGGTAAACTATGGCTTAACTTTTGATGACAATGATTGAAAATGCACAAGGCTGTACTTTTTCTGTATGGCATTGATCAGTTTCAACAGTACAGAGTTACAGTAAACATTGCAAGAGATTGGACAGGATTCACAGTTACACTTTTAATGTATGCACTGCAATTTGTTGACAGAGCATGTCATTGTGATGCAGAAAAAAAAAAAAAGACTATTTTACAGCACTGCATAGCACAACTGAAACAATTACAAAATAAGAAATGTAAACATGAAAACACCCCCTCAGGTTGATGTTCCTATCTATTGGGCCACAGATGGGGCCAACAGATCAGAACTTTACTGTAAAACATCAATTTACTGTAGGACACATTTACAAAACAAGTCTAATAGACATATGTAGGAAAATGCAGATTATGACGTGTTCAACCATTTTGCATGTAGTGACTTACGCAATGAACTTATGTCCAGATGTTTTGCGGGGTAAGACTTCTCAATAAAGAACCAGTATACTGTAATACATTGTGATCAACATGACGTACAGTAAGCAATTGCTAATGTAGGAAACAGCAGACAAATGTACATAATAATTTGCATAAATGTGTCAAAGCACTTGCAATTTGCAATTTCTCAAAAGACAAAAGACTCAAATTTCTTTTACATATGATGTGAAAAAGCGACTAAAAGATGTGGAGGTTGAACATGTAGATTTTAAATTCTGAGGCTAGATTTTGAGGCTTATATGAAGTGTTTTGGTGTTTTGAGTGACTTTTGGAGGTGAGATTAACTGCCAGGATGCATGTTGGTAATGCAGACTGTGTGAGGAGTTTTTAAAAAGTGGCTTCAGTTTTGACCATTGCATCTTAGCAATTGAAAAAAACTGTAAGTTAATGACACAATTACAACTGATGAAAGCTTTGACAAAACCATAGTGGGGCTCAAAACCCTAAGGAGTAGAATTTGCTAACTTTAAGTCTCAGTGCTACCACATTGTTTGTTTTGAAACTCTATTAAAAACTATAGCTGTGTTGTAATACATCGAATACAGTGTCCAGTTGTAACTGATACTACAATACTTGTTTTGAGCCAAATGTTCTCTCTGTACTTTGGTACCTACTTGGTTTCACAGACACAATTTGGTTGGTACTCAAACAGTATTGAGTTTCGGTATACATCACTACTCAAAGGTTTTTTTAAGTGAAAAGATGACATGGTGGCTCATTATGACACGGTGGCTTGATCTACCTCGAAAAAAAGAGAGAATCAGTTAAAGATACCTATATTAGATACCTTTGGCATTATAGGGGGGTCAACCACAGTTTTCTAAAAGTTTTACCTCCTGTATAGGCTTGCTCAAGAGTGTTGCCTAGTGTTGCATCAGAGTTAAGACAGCAACAGAGTTTCGGCAGGATGTAAAGGACTGCTGGACTCTTTGTAGTATAGATTGTATAAAATTGCCAATTTGTAGCAGCCAGCAGCATGTTAGTAGTGCTGCCATATCCTTTTTCGGGAATTGACTGTTGATGCAGGATAGTGTATTTTAAAGTTACTAGCCTGTGGTCACAAATTCAAACCAGTTTAGGAGACAACTTGGAGCCTGTGGGAAAGCAATGTCAACGCAGGGCCAGTAGAGACAAGTGAGTACGCTCCCATCAGGCCCACACCAACATGTAATTACTGTGTCGTGATTAGATGTAATCTGTGATTGATTTGATGGTGATCAGATTGGTGATCAACACTGCACACCACTGGCAATCACAATCACCGGACATTAGTACTAGGGATAAAGATTTTTTGATGATGGACATCTTACGAAACATTGGAAATATATACATGTGTAGTATCATGTCCAGCACACACGCACACACAAATGCAGCACATTAAAGTCACAAAAACTCCCAGTACTTGTCATTAACACATCCAGACACAAATGTATTGCACAATTACAATAAAGGCCAGCTCTGTAACAAGAAACTCAAGAATGAATCAAAGGCAAGGACAAACACAGAGAGGAGGTTTAATTATCTTGAATGGGCTAATGCATATTACTGACACTGCAGACCATTAATCTCCAGCGCAGTCCTTGCTGATGCTGAATTGTGCTGGTGTGTGTGCGTGCATGTGTGCGTGCTCTGCAGTTGTGGCTGGTCCTTGGTATTTGGATCCTGGGCATTCTGTTACATCCACTCTCATGAGCACAACAATGCCTCAGGCAAACCAACACCATCACTCTGCATCTCCACATACTCGGTGGCCGTACAGCAGTAGCTTTTCATCCCCGTATGATCTACAGTAGGAAACGTTTGATTTACTGTTTAACCTGCTGGTTTATAGTACATGCCTTGCAACCAAAGTGCATATCAGCCTCTGATTGGACGGCTAGAGGACCATGAATAAGAGCAACTACTATTAGAAAATTGAATGATGGTGTGATCAGATGTAGTTAAACTGACCTAATGCGCTAGTGTCCCAAATGTCTTGTAGTTTATGCTGTCTGATAAATAACTTAAATGAGCCACTTTTGCTGTTGTATTACGCTTTTGTAGCAGTTCGTTAACAAGTGAAACAAGATACAAACACACAGTGCATAGCTCCTATAAAATTTGCTGAAATTATTCTCTTAGTGTTACTGTTCGATTTTATTTAGATGTAACCCCCAGCGATGGTTTCCTTAAGCCAAGTAGGAGAAATTGATGCTGCTCGTCATTATGGTGAACAATGACGTGAACGCAGCATTATCAGAGGCCAAAAGGTTAAGAAATTCATCAAGTAAATGTGAACATGCTCGAATTTAAACGGACATTTTGTCATGTCAAACACAGGTGTATCCAATAACAGTAACAATTGCTGCTTTTCATTTAGGCATGATTGAGACAGTGGCAGGTGTAATTAACGACATAAATGATGGCTCACTGTCACACCTAACCTATGTTACTTACACCTGTGATATTTCTGTGATGATTAAAATGTTTGCAGTTTGTTTGTCTGACATGGTGAAACGTTAGGAGGACAATTCACCCTGTCATAAGCAAAAGACCCTGAAATAAAATACAAACGACCCATATAAAAATTGCACTATGCCAGGTATGCCAGCCAACAAAGTCGTGGTTCTGTGATCAGCAGAATCACAATGGCATCATGTTATATGGATTGATAAGGTACTTAACTGTAATACTAATGTTCATTATCCAATCTATTTATGATATCTGGCACAAAATGCTTACATTGGCAGTGAAATATCTCAAAAAATCGTAACATTTTACATGGATTGCAGAAAAAAAGGAATATCTTGTCCTGCTCAAAGTGCATGTGTGGCAACAGTGTTACAGAAGCAGGTGTTTGATAGAATAATATGGTGCATCTTCGAGCTTTGACAGACCCACTGTCACCCACTGTGCTTACAGTATGCTGCTTCTGACTCAGCGCAGCAGACAGTATAGTACATACAGGAAGACGTGTCAGGGTTGTGTTTTTCAGTCACTGTAATCCTTATAGCCACAGGATTTCAGTTGAGTTAGACAATGTTTTATGTCTGCATCAAATAAGTTGATTGACTGCTATAGCACAAGAGCACTACTGATAAATGTCTAAATGTCCACTACACACCAGTGTTATTGTTTCCTGTCGAATCCATCTTTGCTTCCTCTCCTCTCACCATTATTCTTCCCTCTGTCATGCTTTCAGGCTAATACACATTTTGTTATTGCCACAGAATGTGCACCACATTCTCCGTATTCATCTATGTCTTCATTCGTCCCTACATCCTCAACACTGATGAGAGCCCGCGTTCTCCCCTTCCTTCCTCTCTTTTGTCCCTCCCTCGCTCCCACCATTCCTGCTCCCAGGCTCCCAGCTTCGCTGCAACCATCTCCCCTCCCCCTCCCTCGCAGCTCCATTGTGAGTGCTTGGTTTAGCAGCATCAGCCTCTCCTGCAGTATGCAGCCTTGTCTTGCCTTTACTGTGCAGCCCGAGCCAAACGCAGTACTGCCTCCCATTTGGGCTCAGGGGAGGGGAAGTGAAGCACTTCAAACTGCAGACCCAGCCAGGAAAACAAGACAGTACTCCCAAGATCATCTACAGACTGTGAAAATCTGAATGTTCACTGACATCTATTGATTTGTTTCTTTAGAGCTGAAACATGCGTATCCTCTCTGCCTCTGCTCTCGTCTGTCCCCTTGATTCACTTTAAGTAAACAACAGATATGTTAGCTGAAAAAAACTGCTTACACTGCAATTTTCTGATAAGCCGCATGGTAACAACATGTACACCTTTGGCAGGTGCATCAGCACATCTGATTTACAGCTTTTCTTACAGAACCTGAAACACATTCGGTAGAGGGAGAGGGCAAGACCTGAGCACTCTGTTAAAACCACTGTGCCTTCTGTAAAACAGCCACCTAAGTACCATCTATAACACATACGCTGATAAAAATATTTCATTTGACATGATCACAGAGCTATTCTGATGCCATGGTTACAGCAGATAATGCTTTCTAAAATAGACCACTGCTGCAAAAGTATGCCTATTCTCAATCTTCAACAACATTTTACCACACCTTCTACGTGATGTATTAACAATTGAGCATAATTAATCACTCATATTTGCATCTTAATAACAAACTGGATTATGGATTTCATGAATATCTGCTGCTGTGCCTTTAGCTTTTTGCAGTGTTCAATAACACCAGTCTTTAATACAAATGCACTGAGAGAAAACGCATTGATATAAGCCAGGTCTTCAGCATTGTATTAAGTCTGGAAATAATTTGACTCCTCTCAAATCCTTAGATGGCCTCTGAGTTGCTACAATGTCTGACCTTTACTGACTCCTAATTCTCTTTACAGATGTGCTGCGAGGAGATTGGGACTGAATCACACAGCTTAAAGTCTTGCACTCAGCTATCTGCACAAGCAAATAAAAAGCTGCATATTTGTCAGATCAAATCCAATTATGTAACTGTGCATCTCCCTCTGCAGGCACATTTCTCTGTTTGTCTGTAGTGGTAAGCAATACTGCAGCCTGGGGGAATCAACTTTCATGCAGTGAGAATTTCATTTTATTATAAGAATAGGGTTAAAAAAAAAACATTATTTTTCCCACACTCAGCTTTCAGTTCAGATCTAAATGGTCACTGTATTAAAATAAAAATTGTCCAATACAGTTGGTGATGGCAAGCAGCAGCATGATAGTAAGCAGTTATGATCCTAGAAGCATTAAGAAGTACATTTTGATCAACATCAGGTAGGGTAAATAACATATAATACTGTAGCACCATTTATTCTGGTAAACATACCAATGTTGTCATAACTATATGAACCGAACACTACATTAGTGATGTTGTGTTGGTGCCATCGGTGATCATCACTACATTTTTATTTTACACTTGCTTTAGCAAAGTAAACATCTGTTTCCCATGCCAATAAAGCCCCTTTGAATTAAAGTGAGTTTAATTGATAGAGAAACACACTCCTGTTCATGTTTAAGATGTTATTATTCCTTCCTTCTGTGTCATGTACTATGAACGAACTAGTAGCACACCTTCACAAAGGTGATGCTAGGCACTTAAGATATTTGTCTCTCTTCTTCTTCCCCTCCTTGATTAGTTACCATGACACAACAGTTGAATGAATAGTTAATATTTGAGCTACTATTGCTACATGGAGGGATAGGTTATTAAAACCACAGTAATACACAGTAAGGCTCTCATCAGGTATGGTATACACGTCCGATGCTCCTCAGTAATCCATCCTCTTTTAATGACAACTTTGACCTTCCATATGATCATGAGAACCCCGGCAGAAAGGCCTCCCAAAGACTGATGAAGACATTTTAGGTAATCGATGGTCAACAGGACTTGTTTAGGAAAAAGTCCTGAATATTTTATATTCCGCCTGAACTGGACTTGTATTTCATTATTTGCCTTTTCCATTGACATTTCCATGAGAGTTCATGCTGCTATCATGTTTCTGATTCTCCTCATTCCCGAATTAAATGAAAATGCTGGCCTGTTTTGTTGGTGTCTTCTCAGCACTGGAAAAACGAAATTCATTCAAATCCAGACCATCGTATTTATCCACTTTTTAATTTCCAACATTCGTTCTTATCATTTTCTCATTAAATCCACATTTCTATGTTCCTTTCAGAGCAGAAACGATGAGTCGATCATCCAAACATTAATTGGCAAGTATTCTAATAATCAATTCATTGTTTTTTCAGCTTCTTAATTGTGAGGACTGGTTCTGTTTCAAACCATTGCAAACTGAATATATTTAGGTTTTGGGCCGTTGGTTGTAAAACAAGCCATTTGAAGTTGTAAAGTTGGACTTTTGTAAATTGGGATGAAAATTTCTCACTATTTCATGACATGTTATAGACCAAACAAATAATTGATTAACCAGGAAAATAATCGGCAGCTATACTGATAATAATTATAATCTTTTTTTTTCTTACTTTGCTGATTAATCATGCCTGTAAAACCAACATTATCTCGTCTTAATACTTTGTGTTATTTTATTACATAACAAAGGATTAGTATACTGATGCCCCAAAGTCTGATAAACAAAATGGAATTAAAATGCAAGCATCATCTATTGCAAGATAACATTTGTCTGCTGTTGTTTGTCCATTGACCATGTTCCATTGGATAAACAAGCTGCCTACTGAAAAATCAATATAATTTGTGTAGACCTGCAGTGGCTACTGCCTAAAATGAAACAGATTGTTTTGTGAACTAAAGCTATACTTTGCAAATCTGCAGAAATATTTAAGAACTATTCAAGACAACCGATTTGCCACAAGCTGATGATGATGATGAAGAAGAGATGTACGGTGAACCTATTTATCTATTAAGAGAGATGTCCCTCTCTTCAGCCACTGCAGAAACATCCATAACAAGCTTTGTTTAATTGTTAAGCGTGTTCCCTGCAGCACTTTCACAAGCATGGAAGCCTGCTCCTGAATAATTCAGCATCCAAGGTCACAGCACTAAAATCACTCTCTTTTGTGTCCTAAATATGGAGAGTTTGTTGTGACACCTTTAAACCTTCACTGACTCCACAGCACAGCGCAACACCAGTAATTAGTCCATGACTGTGGGCATGCACCAAACAAGTTTGTGGAAGAATGCAAAATTAGTAAATATAACAAAACCAGTTGTTTGTGTTCACAAATACCTGAAAGCTTAATGTGATGAATTCCTAACACCTCTGTACACTTGTACCTGTGCTATCAGCATAATAGGCAAATAAAATGTCTTTCCAATAATCCATGTGCAGAAGAATGCTCAAAACAATGCAGATTTCAATAAATTACCTTCATCTGTAGCTTCAACTCTTTTAATCTAATGTGTTTTGCACAGAATGTAGTCCACATTAGGGTGAAAGACATCCCATCCCCTCTGCATTATGATTGCTTCAAGTTCAGTGTTAATGACAAAGCCTCCACAAGCACTAGGGCACAAGTATCAAAACCACCACTAAGGAAATAGATTAATAAATCACCACTAATTCAGACTGTAAAAGCAGTGGAACACAGCTTTCTGCTTTTCAAGCAGGACCTATGATGGATCTGAGACTAGTCCCACATCCCTGGTGAAGTAGTGATGGTCTGCATAATGCACAAGGTGCGCAGCTGACTTCTGAGGGGGAGGATGGACCAACTCTGCATGTAGGCCTACAGTATGTTGCCCATGTAAGGCTTGTGTTTTGAAGAGCATCACTCACCCATCATCCATTTGCACCACTCCTGCACCTCTAATCAAAAATGCATAACGTGCTTCACAACAGTCAAGTGTGTTTATTCACCCCAAGAATAGTCAGATTATGTGGAAATGGTTCACAGAATCAAACGCATGATTAAATGGTGCAGCTTTTAAAGTCAGAATAGCCTACATAACAAAGAGATGTAGCCTGGATAAAGCCTATAATGTGGCGTTACAATCGATGTCCATTTAGGCACAAACTTATGATTAAGCTCATGATGTTTGTATGGATGGGGACAGAGAGTGTTTGGACAACATTATGTCGGGTCAAGACTAACGCCATAATGAAATCCCCGCACAGTTGTTCCGTGGCGATGAATTTATCAAGATGGTGTTGATTTTATTTGGTCCCTTTCCCACCGAGGCATCGCTAGTGGACTTCATTAACCTTACCTTCCAATCAATATTAATCACTCCACCCTCCAGGCAGCTGGGGTCCAAACATCGCATCCACATTAAACAAACCCACCCGGCCTTACCATTCCGTGCCAGCTGATGACGATCCCAGTCCGGTGACAGTCCTTTTCAAAACATCCCGACGGGAAACATTGCGGTGACCATAGCTGAAGGCTTAATTTAAACGTTCATAAAGATGGCGAAGTGTTTGGGGGGGAGAAAGACCCCCAAAAAAAACAGGCGATGAGGAAAGAAAAAGGCAGAGGTGGAAGGAAGCGAGGTTTGCTGATGCTGAATCACTCTCCCCACCGCTTACCACCTTGCAACCATTGTGCTGCAGGATGCTGGCTGTACCATTGTGGACCTACCAGAGCAGAGAGAGAGGGAGGGAGGGAAAAGGAAGGGGGTATAGGGAAATCTGTTGCCGTAGCAACCGAACAGGAGCACGTCTGACGTCAAAGCCGAGCCGAGATCACATGGAGGCTGGTGTCTCTGGACGGGACGGGCGAGTGGGAGCATCTCTCTGATCCCATACCGTCCCGCCTGTGCGTTCATGAGGGTCTGAGAGAATATGGAGCCGGGTGTTAAGGGTCGGGTTTGTCTCACTAAGCTGCCCACATCTCAGAGCTCTCATCGACTCACTGATTTAGGCAACATTGTTGATGCTTTTTCAGGATTTTTTTTTTTTTTTTTGAAAACAAAAAAATACAAAATAATTATTAATAATATGATTAATATTTATATTGCTAATAATAATTGGTCTTTCTGTAGATTTACTAATGCAATAAGATAAGGTACATTTCATCACAAGTAAACTTAATGCATAGGCCTACAGCAACAAGCAACGTATTTTATATGTAGGCCTATATAATGTTTATATTTTTTGAATGTTGTTCTTTGATTTTTTATTTCGTTGTTTTTATTGTCAAATAATTTATTTTTAAAAGACAGTCCTATGTGTTTTGGAGTTGTCTCCATAATATATGTCCTTATTTTTTCCATTTAATATTTATAGATCATAAGATGTCTGCAATGGCTCTATGAAAAACGGGTCTATGTTACTCAAGCTAGCACCAGAACAACTGTCGACTCACTCAGACCTGGCCCAAGATCAAGAAGAGAATGACCTGCAGAAGCCAGCGTCTTGTAACAATACAAACAGCATCACTACAGAACGATCACACCCAGACTGAGTTGATAAATGTTAATACTCAGCAGCTCCACAGGGCATTCTTACAGTGAATCAGAGCCAGAAGTTGCTGCCTTGTTCCACCCCATAGTAGACACCAGTGAGATAAGCCACTTGAAAAACAGTGCCCAATGAAGTCAGCTCACCTAACATGCCTCCGAGTTAAATTCAGCAACACTTATCATCAGAATGGGAGGATGTTTGAAGTGCAGAAGCCTGCTTGAAAAAGACAATTGACATCCAAATCAGCTTTTTATATATAGGTTAGACTAAGTTAGATGCTTAAGGTAGAGCACAAGACTCTGGGATTTACATTTATGACCGCCAAAGCTGCAAACATTAGCCTACTCATATGTACATTAATTTCGGATGGCTCTCTGTCACTTTATTGCCAGACGTGGCAAGTTTTTATTTAAACTCTAAGCAGGCCAAGGAACTAATTTCAAAGGCGGTAAAAAAGAGCTCAAGGAAAGTTTTTAATGCTCTCCAGCTGTACCCAAAGGCTAAACTCACCAGTCAGCAAACCGCATGCCTTCAATCTACCAGGTGCCCCACATTTCCAAGACTGTCAGAACAGGCATATCCACTCTTTCGAGGCTACAGTGCAAATCGCCCTTGGGGCTCAGACCAGCACTGTTGAGGAGGTGGTGAAGACAGTAGTGGCAGAAATAGAAGGAAGAAGAAACCCCAAATTAAGAACCTACACTTCATGAGACGCTACTTGCCCAAACTATCTTATCCCTATCAGTGTCCTGATGGGGCTTCTTTGCCTTAGATAATGTACTTAAAAGTGTCACGGCTGGCTCAAAACCACGACAAAAAACAACAGAACAATGACACAAACTGCAGGAAAGGTACCATTACTTTTATTTTAAACTAACAGAAACAACTTAATATTCAAAAAGTCATATGAGGTTTGATAATCAGTAGATCAGTCATGTCAGCAGGTGTGCATGCTTGAAGGAGTAGTGCGTGAAGTGTTGTATGGTGAAAGAAACAAAAAATAACGTGGAGCATAGGGAACAGGGTTTCCCTCCTCTCTAGCCCTCAGTGCAGAACAAAAGACACACTCTTATAGTGGAGAACACCGGGCCCAGGTGGCTCCAACAACTGATGATTTTAACCACGCCTCCTGACAAGAAAGGAGTGCCAACAAGACATTTGGCTGTCCAACACCTTTAAAACCAACTGTAC
Source organism: Micropterus dolomieu (assembly GCF_021292245.1). Taxonomy (NCBI): domain Eukaryota; kingdom Metazoa; phylum Chordata; class Actinopteri; order Centrarchiformes; family Centrarchidae; genus Micropterus; species Micropterus dolomieu. Next base: position 10,454,806 of record NC_060162.1, on the reverse strand, counting down.
AATGTGAAAACAAACCATACAACCTGCTAGTTACACTCTCCCCCATAACCTTAGCACCAGGATCCTGATTGTACTCTGCATAAGGAAGAGGAGAGGTTAAACAGAAGACATCACAACACATGGTTACAGGATAGCACATCCGCCACCAGCTTGTTTGACCCTTTGATGTCCAAACAGTATGACCATCCAATTGCTAACTGTAACACTTCAAGAACTGAGGAATGTCAGGATTATGATCTGTAAAACTACAGGCATCCCGGGAACCCACATACACATGAAAATGAGAAAACACCCACACTAAAACCAGAGTCTCTTGATCATAGAATAGTTAGGTTGACCCACACTGTGACTACTGAGAAAAAGGAGATAGGGCGCTAAAAGATGACTCTGGCAGCAGTTTATCAGACACTAATAAGTTTCCAAGCTTGCCAGAAGTGAAAAGAAAAAACTGGTGCCACTACCTTAAACATTAGACACTTCCATAATTGTAAATCACATGCTAGCTACCACATGCGTTAAGGTCAACGGGACGTTTCCCTGGTGAAAGTAAGGGCAGCTCACATACCAAGGGCAGAACCTACAACTACCGTGACTCAACTTATTCTTCTCCTCCTTTCCTTGGAAATGTCATGGCCTGGAAATGAAATGGAGATTTAGAAATAAAAGTCTTGTTATTCTCAATCTCGTTGTTGAGGCAAGAGCATTCACTACATTTTGAGCCATTCCCCCTGATAGTGCAGTGGAATGCCAGTCCAGTTCACAATCTTGAATAAGTCTCGCTTAAGGCAATCTATGAAGCTATTTCCTGTCTCTAGTCTAATATGTATTCAACATTAGGATAACTAAATGCCTCATAAGAGTTTTGGTTCATTAGTTGAGACTAGTTGTGAGTACTTGGATGGGTGTTAATGAATATTTTACTCACAGATCCATCATATGATGTTAAGAAACAAAGGTTATTGTTCCAGGCCCTCACATGTTTGGCTTTGTAGCAACAACCTAATTGAGCAATTAGCTTTAATGAAGTCTAAACTACTAATATTGCCAAAAGGACATCTGTACCTCAGAGCCCACAGTGGAATGTGCTTATAGTAAGAAACACACTCATACGTTTCTTTAGCCAAGTTAGTCAAAATAATCTTCATACAAGGACAGAAGGGCTAAAACACTATATCTGTTAACATGTGCAACACTTTTTTAGAGGATAATTGCACATGCTGCAAACATTTATTCATTTAGCTGATGTTTTTATCCAAAGCGACTTACAATTGCTATAAATGTCAGAGGTCACATGCCTCAGGAGCAACTAGGGGTTATGTGTCTTGCTCAGGGACACAACGGATGGGTCACAGTGGGGAACTGAACCACAATCTCACACACCAAAGGCATGTGTCTTATCCATTGCGCCATCGCCAACTTGTTTTTAATTTCTTAAAGATATGATTTTCTTTAGGGTGACCTCAAAAAGCATCATAATTCTGACTTATGATGGAGGGGTTGTGGCCTGGTAGGGGACTTGAAGCAGTTTTGGGCAAGGACTGCCTAAAACTTCAACATATTGATTTCTCTGTATTTATTGGACTCTGTAAATTGTACTGTAAAATACATCTCCTCTATGTTTGTCTTATTGCAAAATTCCTATTGCTACATTTATTGCCCTGAATAGTTGAGTTGTTTCAAAAATACCAATTATAAGTTCCTCTGGATAAAAGTCTCAGCTAAATGAATAAAATGTAAAATGTAAATGTAACATCAGAACTAAAAGACTGCATGTTCAAGAAAATGAATATCAACTGTCTCCATCTAAAGAGAAAACTATCGTGTTAATCAAGTAATCCAGATTTATCACTCCAGCCCATGTTTGGTGATAATAATCCTGCCTTTTAGCAGTGACAGGCACCAGCAGGCAAGAGATAACCCCTCTCCTCACAGCCACTGTTTACATAAGGCAGCATGTAATGATGACTAACAGGCACTAGATGGCACAAGACAGACCATAAATGAGGCAGCTTTGAAGTGGACCATAGAAAGGAAGTACTCAGCAGTGAATTGCTTCCTGACTGCTTTAGATGACTAAAAAAAACATTGATGTTGTGGGAAATAGTCAAATATTGGCTAAACTGATACAATGCCAGCTCACGCACACAACCCCAGGAGGAAGGATGCAAGACAATGATAGGCTACACACATTTTACACTGATATTACATTTTACTCATTTAGCCGACGCTTTTATCCTAAGCGACTTACAAGTGCTATTTATGTCAGAGGTCTCACACCTCTGGAGCAGCTAGGGGTTAAGTCTTGCTCTGATGGATGTGTGGCAGTGGTAATCAAACCTCACACACCAATCCATTGCGCCACCACCAGCCCCAAAATAACACATTTTGAATAAGTGGTAGTGTTCAGCTTGTGAATAAAATAAAATAAACACACGCAGTCTCATTTATGCATGTTTATGGAGTAAAGTAGCTTATCTTTATAGTAACAAATGTGGTCTAGGCTAAACCAAAGTCAGTTCCCTCTTTGATTCTTTCTGTGTTTGAGAAAATTCACTGAAACAGATTTTAGTTTATATGTTTAGGCTATATGAAATAAAGTTGGAGTTTGTGGCCTTTACACGCGTTGGAAAGCTGTATACACAAACTAAACAACATTGATGTTTTCCTGTAAAGCAATTTGTAACCTTGTTCAGAAAACTGCTACATCTGCAAAGTTTCTTATTATTAAATTGCATAGACAACATTTAACAAACCAGACTCTGCCTCTCCAGAATCCAGGCTCACTGTAAATTTTACTCACAGTTGTGTGTGTTTCTATAGAGACTGTTAAGGACAGTCCCCTAGCAGAGAGCCAATAGACAGCCACAGTAAGGTGTCTGGTTACTCCCAGCCGGCCCACGCTAGCTGGGCTAAAGGAGGGGTTTTTCTGCTCCTCAGCAGTTATGGTGACTCGGCTGCGGTGGAAGGGATCTGAATGCTGTGGAGTGGCCAGTAAACACGACTTCTGAGCGATTTCCGAAGAAGAGATTTGTTTTTTTTTGTTTTTAACCGTGGCGCTTTGGAAAACAATATCTGCTGTGTAAGGTAGTGGATTTTTTTAATAGCTGAACGCGCTGTGGAAAAGTTAAACCTGTTGCCTGCCTGCCTCGCCGCACAGTCAGCTACTAGTTAACCCAAGATGTTGCATTGTGGATGGGATGGCCTCTGGTTGTGTGCGCACTCATAGCCGCGTCGGAGTAACGTTACGAACATTTCTCTTTCAAGTGGTGTTGTAGCTCTTCTCCCCTGGTAAGTTTCGTTTCAGACACTTAAAACTCAATGTACAAAAACTTAACTGTATTGTGGCTAACTTTAGCATAACGTTAACGGTTGCCCGCAACTGTCCCCGGGAACACTGAGGAGGAGTTGAGTCTGTTGTGGCGAGGCTTTTATCTAAAAACAGAAACACGTTGACACGCTGTTAGCTAGCTAGGTTTATGCTTGTAAACATATTTAGTAAATTACGTCTCGTCCTGAAAGTATTGCTGCATGTTGTATTAACTTCACAACAATACTACTGCCGTCTGGCATGGGGCATCTTTGACCACACCACTAACTGTAAGTTTGGGAGGAAAGACAACTACAAAAATAACAGGGTGTCTGTCTAGCTAACTGCTTTCAGGTTAATCCACCAGCAACATGCATACCATTTTCCATTTACCAACAATTTATTTTCTGTTGTTTAAAGCCTTTTAGAGGCATAATGTGTCAGTGCAGACTGAAGGTTTTATGGGGGCTGTAAGACCTCAGTTTCTACCCCTTCCACCTTCATTACCTTAAAAAAGTAACAAAGTTAACTCACAGTCAAATGTCAGGAGGGTTTTGAATGTGTCATTCAAGACTGAAGAAGAAAGTGGCGAGTCTGTGTGACTGTGCAAGATGAACATCCCTATCCAGAGAGCTTATGGTGGAGATGGTGTGAGCATCATCATAGGGAAAAAATTGGGAAAAATAGTCAGTGGGTTGGGTTTGTGTGTGTTGGAAAGTGGGTGGGGGGTTGGAGTGAGGTTTTGCAAAACCATGCTCTGCATGTCACGGTACTCATAGCAACCCTGTGATTAACAGAAATGGAGCGGATGAGGTTGAGACCAAAATGAGAAATGAGGGCATTTGCCGGTCCAGAGCTGGGCTGATAATCATGGAATAGTCATGGATCTCTTTCTGGCTGGTCCTGACCCTGGCTGTGCTGAAAAATAAAACATGAACATCCAGGCAGGGCTTAATGGTTAGAGAAACCATAAGTGAAAGGTACCATGCAGGTTCAGTGTTGTAGTGGCAGTGTTGTGTCCATCAACAACCTTGTTAAACTCCTTGTAAGATAATCTGGGAAGGCTTGTTGGCTAACTGACTAAAATGTAAGTGGGTTACGATTAATGAAAACCAAACACTGGTTTTCCCTTTTTGTTTAGGTGAGTCACCACTTCTGTTCCATTCCCGCTACTGTTTTCTTCACAACAAATTTTAGTAAGACCCAGCTGTGACTACAACCACAGTCTCTCAACTCCTGTTACAGTTTTGCAGTAGGGAAGGATTCATCAAGTACAAAAACCTAACTGTGTCGTCATTTAATGTTCAAGACCATTAGAGGAGGATGTGCTTTAAATATGTTTTCATTTTTATCAGTGTAATAGCACCTAGTCTGGATTTGATTTTTTTAGTCGCATTTAGAAAACCCCAGTCCTTACATCACTAGTCATGTTTGTTCAAAAGATATTCTGATCCAGGCCTTCCTAGACACCATGTGTGTTTCTGAATTTGAATCGTATGCGTGCAGGCCGCATAACACGGTATGATTCTGGGAATAAAGGTTCACACAGAGTTTGTTGTTGAATTTTCCTGGCATGAATGACTTCAGGAAGATTTTCACCTCAACGTTGGCTCAGAGTATCTCTTCTCACCGGCTTCTGTTCCAAATGTGTTTGCCAGCTGGGACCACAGTTCTGATGTTTGTAGGATATGAACAAATTCCTACTCATATCTTATGTTACGAGTTATGCTTTTGGAAATAGAAGTGGAATCTGGTGCTTTTATGGGGAATTGCTTGAGTTTTCAAAAGATTTCGGATGAAAGAAAAGTTTGAGAGAGAAAGATGTACATGTTTTTCAGACATTTTTGTTCCTGGCAAATATATAGAGGGAGCACTACAAGAACGCGCCAGAAGCTGAAATTATTTGTACCTTTTTTTTTGTTTGTTTGTTTTTTTAGGTATGGGTTACTTTGCTGAAGTGCAGTTTTTCAGAAGATTGTTTTCAAATCCATTTCATGGCTTGTCACTGTGTCAGTGACTGGAAGGTGGCATGAAAGAAAAAGCTTCACCTAAGTGCAGAGTAAAGAGCACTATCATGTTTCCAGGATTATTTTCTTTAAAATCCGTGTGACTGTGGCCAAGACTTGGCAGCAGCAGCAGACAAAGCCATGTTTAGGTTTTTCTTTTCTCTAGCTATAGTGTGGGAATACACTGGAATACCTGGGAACAAACATCCCCTCTGTTTGAAAAAGAGAAAGGGAATGAGGCACTGGAGTGGCGAAGGCTGCCCGCTCTCGCTGTTTTGGGCCGCTGCCTCCTAAGCCCCCTCAATAATGAGCAGCACCATAGTCCAATGCGAGAGGAGCTGGCCCGCACAGCAGCCTCGGTGCGGATAAAAACATTCCACTGTAGGTCTCTGTTGAAATAACAAGGGCCGCAAAACAATCAGTCTTCTCAGCACCCGCTCTCCCCATTCTCATGGGTAATGAGCAAGATGGGTAGTAACCCACTTCGCCTCAGACTTCACGCCTCTTATTCACTAGAATGGTTAACCTGCATTCCTGCATAAACATTTAGGCCTGTGACATGCTTACTCATTAACTGTCTTCTGCAAATTCAGATTAAGAGAAAGGACATTGTTTTACATTTCAGAAATAAAGCCGAACATTGATGAGACTGCTTACCCAGTTAATGCTGAGAGTTTATGGCTATGTGATCAATGCATGCTCAATGCTCAAATGTAGATCATAATGCCAAACACAGCAAGACAGGTGTTTTGCTTCTTTTTAAAATGTTGAGTCAACCCTGGGACTTTGTAGCTATGCTAACAACGTGGTAGTAAGGATGGCAATGTTCATCTGTCAGTCTGTCCACCACTTTGGTCCAGACGGAAGAATCTCATCAAGTAAAATTTCATACAAACGCGTTCCTAGACAACAGGGAGTGAAAAGTTCTCTTTCAATCAAAGTCATATGACTTTGCTGATCACCTGGCTTTTCCCTCAAGTGAGTCTGAAAGAGAAATTCAAATCCTGCGTACCTTCTCTCCTCTACTCCCATGTCCAATTGCACTGTATGTCTGTGATTGTTGGTTTCGTAAAGTTACAGAAATGTTTTAGGCAAACTCTCTTTTAAAAGAATGTTTAAATTTGTACACCTGACAATCTCTATGGAACACACATGATGTCTGCAGTTTTTTTCTCATCATTTGGCTTTATTTGGAAGAAAGTTTTTAAAGAACAATGGCACTACAGAAAATGAACAATGATTAAATGTGTTTTGATGTATTTTGGTACCCATCTCAGACTTGAGTGTTTTTTGGTTCATCTTGCATAAGAATTATGCCTCTTTTCCTGTTTATTTGTGTTTTCATCTGCTTTGTTTTTGTATTTTGAGTTTATAAAAATCTGTGAAAGCTGGGATCTAGCTAGTCAATATGACTCTGTGCTGTGTTTAATTTGGGTTTGCTCAAATGTGTGGGGGGGGAAATGAAAAATGGTTCAAAACATCTGTCAACATTGAACATTTTTGTTGTATTCTACCATGACTGTCTGTCATGAGTTTCATATTTTGTGGCAAAGTATTGAGAAATTTAGAAGCTGCACTCTAAATTATGAGTTGTTATGGAGGAAAAAGTGGAGGAAGGATAAAAAGCCATTGGTTTCCACCATTATTATATACAATAGTATTACCATATATAGGCCTGATTCTATAGTAAGAAAAAAAAAAAATTATTTCAGAAGTGAAAGTTTCGAGGAAGATTTTAGATTTGTTTGTAAAGTTAAGTCTGGTAGGACAGTGAAACAGAACAAAAGGTGGATCTGAGTTATGCTTTTTTGGAGTGCTCTAAGGACTATCAATTTTAGCTTGATGTCTTTTTCAGAGAACACATGTCTCTCATGACGTGTTTAAAACATGTTATGTGATAATATACTTCATATCATGGCTGACCTGTGAAGATTGCTTGTTCTTTGTGGCTCTTTTTGCTATTGCTATTTTGGTACAATTACTTATGACTGCAACATGCTTCTGTATTCTCCACCTTGTCTACCACATTGTCCTCTGTGAATCCTTTGCATTGCCTTGCATATTTGCAGTTCGGCGTGTGCAGAATTTTATTGTATACTGCATCACTCACTTACACACAGCTTTTGCATTTTAATATTTATATTGTTTTATATTTATAAAACATATTTAAATGTTTTTATAAAAACATTATCTTTCTAATTGCTGTTTATCCCCATTTTAAAATATTATTAGTTATTGCACGCTAGCCTTTTTTATTAACCATCTGGAGTATGCCAACATGAATTTCACTGCACATATGAGCATGTGACTAATAAAACCTTTTTGGATTTTGAAAGCAGGTTTTCATAATCTTAGACATTTAAAGAGAACACTTATATCGGCTTCACGTACTATTGTGAAATTGAAAATCTAATACACTTACTCTGATTGGAGATGTTCCTTATACCTTGCTATTCTCACATTTACTTTATGATTAGCTGGTCCCGATGGCCAGTTTTGTTTGTATAATGCTAAATGTATTCTAATGTGCTAATAGTTTCTGTTCAGTTAGAAATAGACTGACAAAACTGGTGCTTCCCTGTTTTGCTCACATTAGCATCATTGTCATGGCTGGTTTGGGATTTGAACTTATTGTCAGCACAGTGGGTTCAGAGGGAAACTGTGATAGAGATTAACGTAACTTGTTATTTCTCTCACAAAGGCTGGTTTGTGGCATTTTAAGGAAAGTCCCCATTTTATCTGGACTACTTGTTTGGTTTGTAGACTGTTACATGTTGGGGGGAAAAAAGACATCTAAACCTACAAATGGACTGTCATGGATTGTTACCTTCACATTGAAACATATGAAAATCATAATCAAATCATGTAAGGCTACCAACTTGTGGGTCACATGAGTGAATTCAGAGTTTTCTATTAGGTGTAGCGTGTTGTGGCTTATATGCATATATATCTATATATACCCATCCATCCATCTATATATCTCCAAGTACTGTGGATGAACTGTTTTGTGATATTTGTTCATATTTACATACAGTATACTCTACACCAAAGGCTAAATTGCTGTGTTACTGCTATTGAGGAGATAATGTAAACTACCTAGCTTGAGCTTGACCCAGTTATAGTTTTATGACATGTAATCAGGAAACGTGTGTGTGTGTGTGTGTGTGTGTGTGTGTGTAGACCACAACAAAAAAGTGGTGTTTTGCTTTTCAAGATGAGTGTGCCCTTCATTTGGAAGCTGCTTTCTTAACTTTCAGAAGCTGGTAGAGGCTTCAAGTCATAAACTGCTACTTTGTTTATTTTAACCAAAGTAAGGCAGGGGGTGTGTGTGTGTGTGGGTGTGGGTGTGTGGGTGTGTGGGTGTGTGTGTCCGTGTGCATGCGCGCATCATGTGCTTGTGCTACCTCCTCGATAGCAGAGGATAATAAGACGGCTTACATCAGAAGATGTGGGGGTTTGCCCAAGGGCGTGGGGGTTTGCCCAAGGGCATGGGGGGGGGAGTGTAGATCAAAACCGGTGTTTAACTGCATCAATGCTTATTGTAGTGATATGGAAATGTGGGCTTATTTGCTTTCATCTTAGACTGTCAGGAAAAGCGGGGTGTGGATTCTCACCTTGATTCAAATTAAACCTAACATTCTAACTGAAATGTTTTAGTACTTCCCTGGGAATCTGAATTAAAAAGTCTGAGGTATATATTGCTCAGACTAACAAGATACGTGATGTGCAGATGCTCTCTGTGTTTTCCGGATGGGAAAGAATGAATGTGCCCTTTTCTCCAATCTGTGTTTAAAGCTTATTTCTGTATCGATGTTTGTTCTTTTTCTGGTGTTAATCAGTTGCTCTCTGTCTCTGCTTTTACAGGGAAGATGCATGTGTCTCTGGCAGAAGCCTTAGAGGTTCGAGGGGGTCCGCTCCAGGAGGAGGAGGTCTGGGCAGTGCTCAGCCAGAGTGCTGAGAGCCTCCAAGAACTCTTTCACAAAGGTATGAACATGTAGAAACAAGTGTGCAAAGATGTTTCTTCAAAATTATTACACATACACACGAAAATATCCACATTTATATGTTGAATATAATATAATTAATAATATGTTGAAATAATATAATTGACATTATTTTTTTTAAATGAAAGTGCTGTATGAAAATCTTGATCCCATGAATTTTAGTTTCAATCACATTTGGAATTTTTATAAAGACAATTATTGTTGCTCTCAGTAAAATCACATTCAATCAGTGCACTCATTTCGTTGTCAGTTTGTTGCGTACTGGTTCTGCGTCATTAGTACAATTGTTGACTGTGCCGTTTTGTTTCTCTTGTTTTAATCATTTTTGTGAGTCATTTGTGCCTGTGATTGTCCTTGAAGCCAAAGAGAGATAAGTCGGTCCAATTCCTGAGCTTCTTTGTAACATAAGTTAACTTCAACAACGGGTGACTAAGACATCGGGCAGGATGTGAGTCATCAGGCACTCTCTGAGTTGATTAAAGTTTGGGTGGTGCCTACTCTCATACAAACTCATACTCTCCAGTGCACCTGATTATGTTGGCCGTAATTGTGTCATCTAAACTGTTCACTGTTTGCTGTGTGAATTTCCTCAAAGCCCTAACCAAGAACCAACAAGGAAGAATCATGTGCATTTCTGCATAAACTAGCATGACCTCAACTTCCAGTTTTGCTGACTGGTTCCATTACAGACAACCCCTGGCATGCTGTAGGAATTCCCTCTCATCAGTGTGGCTTGAAAATATGCCTTTTATGCTGAGGTCACATTTACAACAAGAGGGTTGTACACAAACGTTCCTGTATTTCAGTCATCACGGATTCTGAGATAAAGTTCTGAACATCAGGACAAAATGCAAGGCTGGATGCTTGGAGCATTTTAGATGATTTGATTTTAATTGTTGTATGGTATTGTGCTGCAGTGATTGTTAACACATCCTTCAGTGTGTAGTTGTGCGGCTATATTGAGAAAATTGTGGCCTCTCGTGTACAGTTTTAGACTGCTGAGTGAAGCTTAAATTTGAAGAGCAGATGTTGGAACCAGCTATTATGGAGTCTCTGAGCTATGTAAAGAAGTCCGTTTGCCACGAGAGTGGATTAATAACTGTACCATTTCAACTTAAATTTGTTAGAGATTTCCTTGTTTATGTAGGGGGACAAGGTACAATTAACTTAGCAAACCTTTACATGACTTTTCAGACATTGTGAGTAGACTCATGTTGTCAAACACTAAGCCAAAAGCACTGTTTTTCCCCCCGTGTTTAAACAGCAGCGGTTAGTTACTACGTTTGTATAAGAATGATTTGTTTGAACAAGCAATGTGTGAATATTTCTGATTTGTTAGAGGAATTCCTCCACATGCTTTTGTCTGTAGAATATTGAGTATCAAATAGAAAGCAATGCTTCCAAAATTTAGAGCTGTTTTGTCTCTCTACCTGCTCCTGTGTTTGGTACACGCCCGAGGCCAACTGCTGCTCTCCGTCTTGCAGGCTGTCGCTCTAAATGGCATGTTTGCTGTGGATTTGAATGCATGGTACACTGTCCAGTTTGTAAGCATCTACTTTTAGTATAATAGTTCAGAATTATTACCTGCCCTTAGCACAGATAGCAGCTTATCAGATTACATTGTTAAAGGATAAAGTTAGTTACAGTTGTACACTTTGCTTATCTTTTGAAGTGAAGTGTTTGGTTTCTATCAGGTTGAACAGTCACTATGCATCTGGTATGGTTCCTGCCTATATCTGCAGTTTATCGAAACTGTTGATTAATTGTCAAGAATATAATTTGCTTAGGCCGAGTCATGCACTTCTGCTCAGATCTGTCATTGCTTAACCAGAGCAAATAATAGTACTTAGCACTGTGTAGCATCTTAGCCTAGCTGTCTAACATTGGCTAACCTAGCAATTATGAGTACTTGGAACTTGTTCTATTGACATCCATACCTACAGCGATCCATTGCTTTTTCACTTTCTTCTGACACATGTACTTTTGTTAGTCACTTTGGACAAAAGCGTCTGCTGAATGCCCTATATGCAAATGTGTATGTGTGGGAGACACCTTGTAACCCAGTCTGCTTTTGAGTAAGATTGGCAAATGGTCACACGAGTTTTAAACAGGAAACATATATTTACTTAGTAAATTCCAGCTTTTGAAAGCAGATATGTGTGTGCCTCAAATATAGTTCCTCTGTTCGTCTCTTTGCTCCTCTCAGAGTTAAGTATTAGTCAAAGAAAAGAATTTTGCAGCGCTGCTCAAACATTCCTTTGTATATTTATAAAACGTTCTCTAACCATAGCGCTGGCTGTGGCTTTGTAGGAAAAGAGAATTACGCTGTGTAGCCATTCCTTTCTGCTTCTATGCCTCAACAGTTATTTTCTTGCAGGCTAAGAAAGCAACATGTGTTTTTGTTTACTTCAATCATCTTGAGTTTCCATAAACGCCAAAGCCTTAGCGAGAAACATCCACTGTGGTTAGATATGTCTACATTTGCTGCATTCAGGCTGTAAATGTGTAGACAAGGAGATGTAATGCTGGTATCAAGATTGAAAACTTTATAAGAGACTTTATATTAACACTGTGTGTGCGTGTGTGACAATGGCTGGGAGTTTAAATAATGTACGTTTAAATGTGATGTTATTTCTTACCCTGTTTTTGTTCGTGATCATGTTTCCAGTGTTTGAATTGTCTGTTTCCCTCTCCAGACCCTGCAGCCATGGGCTTCATCATCTCTCCCTGGTCCCTCCTGCTCATGCCCTCTGGCAACATCTCATTCACAAATGAGTATGTCACCCAGCAGGACTTAAGAGCCTTCACAGCTCCAGAGGTCCTGGAAGGGGTCTCCTTGTCTTCCATCTCTGATATAGAGAAGGTATAAACCTTTACATAACTCATGTGGTGACAGAACTGTAGAAATTGTTTAGTCTACATCTTCTAATGCTTCGCTGTTGTGAGTTATATCACCTTTTCCATTGCCTTGCGTTAATGCTCATGTATTTTCAGCAATATCCTGGTGATAGTCTAAAGTTTAAACTTCACATTCATTTTAAGCCTGGGAGATGTCTGGTCTAGCCACAGTCTTGGTTGAGTACCTTAAACATATCGGAGATCTTTTCATGATTTGATCTTTCTGATTAGATTCAGCGTTTCTCCCCACCACACACTGTGCTTATGGGCTGAATGCATTTCCTTCCTCAGAACATTTGCATAGTTAATGGGAAGTGGTGGCTTAAAGGTTAGAGAAGCAAGCGTGTGACCGGGAGGTCATCGGTTTAATCTTGGGACGGCAGATTAAATCTGGGGTGGGAAGCAGAACTTGCCCCTCCCTCATTACCACCGCCAGATCAGACTGGTTGTAGTGGGCACTTTCAAGGTGTGAATGTGCAAATGTGATCACGGGAATAATGTGAGTGCATGAGATCAACCTTTCAACAAAACATTGCTCTATAGCTTTACTATTGGTCAGAAGCTGAAGCTACTGTTGTTTCTTTCTCTTGCTGTTTTGTTTTATTTGAGTTGCTGCTTTCTACAGTTTGAGGATTGGACTAATTCATTGAGAACTTGTAATAGGTTAAATCAAGGCAAGGCAAATCTTAAAGCACAATTTTAACGAATACGGTGTCACCGTTTTTGTTGCATCTATCCAACACTTACTACAGCTAATACAATTGGTCATGAATGGTTTTGAATGATTATTTAGCAAATGGTGGGTATAGAAGCCGCTGTTACGACAAGGCAGGCACATGTTTAAATAAGGGCACATCCTTACTTTAGTAACACAACACCACAAAATGCTGGAGATGTATATTAATTGTTAATCTGAGATTGTGGTGCAGTTGCAACATTCAGAAATAAAGTCATCTCCTGCAATGCACAACTTGTTTTACATATGCACATAACCACGCCCTCTCTATTCAAGTCTACCCCTCTGGCAGAAGAGCTAAAATCTTGCATGACTGGATTCCCGTATCTGGCACGGCCCCAAAGACCTCAGTGCAGTTTTGTGCTGAGTCAATTTTCCTGCCCGGTCCTGCTTCCCCAGCTGAGTTATTTCAGTGTAGAAAATATCATCTGTTTTTCTCATTATCAGAGACTGTGGGTAAATCTACGTCACCTGTGAGTGCTGCAATTTTCCTTTCACTTTTGCAACATTTGGGGTGGTGGTGGTGCTTTTAATGAGTGGCTTTTAAATTTCCACATCTTCTGAGAGTGTGACTGTGTCTTTAAGTTTGTACCCGAGCTCTGTTCCTGAAAGACCTTGAAAACTATGTTGCATTCTTTGGCAATCCCTGAATTATTCTTTCCTCTACCAAGCCCAACATTCAGGGGAAGTGATTCCTCTCCCAAGCACTGGGTGCAGAGTAATAAGGAGAGGGAAATGGAAAAGGGTTTTTGGATTTAGCCTGAAAGCCCCTGTCTTTTTCCTTCCCAAATAAGAATGAATTCAACTTTTATTACACTCCATCAGTGCTTTAGTCGGTCTGTCTTTCACACAGGGCAGTTCGACTTATTTTAATAAGGTTCTGTGTCTGGTTTATTTGAATTAAACAAAACATTTATATTCCTTTCTTTGTGCTCACAATTGCTTTACTCTTGTAAAGCTTAAGTTTTGTTTTTGTTTTTCACAGATGCACATGTACTCTCTGGGCATGACCCTGTTCTGGGGAGCAGACTATGAGATCCCTCAAAGCCAGGTAAATCACTTAAATGGGCTGTAAAATTTGACACCATATTGACACGTGGTAATAAAGGCTGATGTTGATGACAAAAATGTATTTATTATTTTTAGTAAGCTTAACAAATCATTTTTACCTTTTTGTGTTTATAAAAAAAATACTTTCACTACATTGAGTATCTCAAACAGTGCCAAACCAACTGGACGGGCACCAGGAAAGAAGATGCTAGCGTATCAGCATTAAGTGATATTGAAGTGCGGTCTTCTTGCAGGTTGATGCTCATGTGATTTGACTGAAGATACGCATAACATCAGTTGTTTACCTAGCACACTTGGCAAGTACATCAAGAGTTGACACAGTTAATAATGTTCACTTGAATAGACACACCCAGTCCATTTATGTCAAGGGTTAACAGTAGTAATTTTGGCATCACACCAATCTCCCTTGCTGGAACTAATGTGTGGCAGAAAACTAGTTTTAATACTTGTTGGTACTCTTAATTTACAGTAATTAACATTTCAATCATGCTAATTTGCAGCCCAAATGCCTCATAACCGCCGAAAGCAGGCTTGTTTTTTAGTGGAATCTGCCTTTTAAAAATGAGATCTGCATCTGAAAGTCTCATCTGGATAAGAAAATGTTCAAGCTGTATGCACTCTGGAATGTGTTTCAATCTGCCAAGACCTCCAGAGATGGTCTGGCTCACAATGCATTCATATTTCAGCAAGAGTCAGCCAGGTGTAAAACGCAGTATGCATTCACATTTGTGAGAAAGTACCACCCACAGGTTGGAGACGCTATGACTCCCACTCAAGTTTGTTTGCCATCCACTCCACCTCACTGAAGGGCTCCATCCAATCTCATCATGTCCTTTCCCTCGTTCATGAAGGACATGCTATAGTAGTGCTCATGGCAGTTGCAAAGCTTGTAACAAACATTTGGCCATATTCAACATGTCATTGTTTGTGATGCATACAAATAATGTGCCATAAAAGACATGAAGTGGACACACTGTATAGACACTTACTGACCCTACACCCACTGTGCCATCTCTGAACTTACTGCTTTCTTTACATAATATGCTCAAAAATGGCATTAATGTGAAGAGAATACAGAAAAATGTAATTACCATACAATAGTTTGCATTTACACATATTTATTTGCTACACTCTACAAATTAAACCAATGTAGCATGGAAGAATTTCACAAATTGAAGTCTTACAGTTATTTAGAGGACTAAAAAAAATATAATTATATTTTGTTGATACAATTATGTGGTGTGTTTAATACTGATTTAAAAATGGTATCACCATCTCCAGTGTCATCATAGCTGATGTCAAACATAAACTCTGGCACTGAAAAGGACACATTTTACATTGTGTTTGATGATTTTTAACATAAAAAATGTAATAGATGGACAGTTAAAGTAGGTGATGAGTTTGGGTTTCTTAGCTCTGCCTCCTTATCTGAACACAATGTAAGCCATCTTGGTAGTACAGATATCAGATTCAGAGATACCAGCAGAGCTTGTCACTTTAAAGTACACACTGCTTTTGTCACTGAATGCTAACTGTCTTTATTGTGTTCGCTGTGCAGCCTATGAAGTTGGGGGAACACCTAAACAGCCTGCTTCTCAACATGTGTGATGATGTTACACTGAGTCGAATGTCGTTGCGCACGGTGCTGGACATCTGCAGCAAACACATTAGAAACTCCAATTGCGACCCTCCCTTCTCCTATATCAGAAAACTGGTCCGGTTGGTGCTTGGCAGTCTTTCCCAGGTATACAGTTTTCTTTTTTCTATGTAGATCAGATACAACATTGTCTATTTTTATTTTGGGTATTTGCCAGAAAGTTTGCACTTCAGGTGTTATGTGTAAGTTAAAAGACGATTATCCGTTCCATCAAAACACAGTTGGTTGATTTAATTACACAACAGATAATGAGGCTCATGCTGATAGAACATGATTTCAGGATGGATGACTCTCCTGCATTTTTCACCCCCGGTCTTTGTTTTTTCTTTCTCTCTTTCTTCTACTCTCGTCGTCTTTTTCTCAGCTGGACGGTCTGCTGACTGATAGAGAGTCTCTTCCGGAGCGGAGTAAGGAGATTCGGGAGAGGCTGAGAGGCAAAGGTTTGCCCACGGGTAAGATGAGCTGCGCTGACACACACATTGAACACAGTGCAACTAGAGCTGTATTTGTTTGGTGTGTCGTCAAAGGAATGTTTCTGTGGTGTTGAAAGAGTTATTTATTTTATGCAGTGATTCAGATTTCTTGGCTTGTAATGGTTCATGATAAAGGGGTCTGGTTTCTATTAATCTTCAAAAACACTTACTGTTTTTGTTATCCTATGCACTGTGTATTCTTCATTTGAGTGGCACAAAGTCAAGGCACCAGATCCTACGTCTTGAGCTCAGTTAAGATAATAATGATGAGAATAGTCTTTTATTATTAGGCCCTGACAGTATATTGTCTGTTCTGACAGAACAGAACAGCTGAGTTATGACCGAGTGTAAGTCAACATACTGTTTTACTGCCTTCCCTGGTTGTCAAGATAGTCATCACTTACAGCCTCACTTTCTGAGTTTGTGGGAAAGAATCGAAAGTAGATGAGGAACAACACACTGCAACCTTGAATCGGATTTAATTCAGGAAAATATGACTACATCTTCCCAGTGGTTTCTGAGAGAACTCCAGCATTTTTCCAGGCCATGGAAAGGAGAGCAGAGCAAAAAACATGGCTTCGTCGTCCCGATTATGTAAGCATGGCATGGCATTGATTACAAATGCATATTTTGGAGTCACCAGTGAAGCTGCGTGTCTGCTGTTTGTATCAGTGCTTTGTTTCCCTGGTTGGGCACCAGCCAGCCCTAGGGAAAGTACATGCAAAAGAGTATTACTCAATTCTTAAGAGGCTTTCTTGTCAAGGAGCAGCTTTCTCCCTCTTGTATGCCAGTGGTTCCAAATTATAATTGCTGCTTGGGGAACTCAGTCATTGTCTCTGATTTTATGTTGGACATTTTATGTCCCTATTTCATCATTGCTGTAGTCTATATGATGGCTAAACTATACTAGTATTTGCTGAAACCTTATGGCAGTGGCCTTCTTTGAAAAATAAGACATCCTGTTGAGAAAAATCTTTTTTTCTTTTGATTTTAGCTCAATGTAGGCCTTGTGCACTTCCCCCGAGTTCCTGGAAAACAGCCTGCCCATCTTTGATGTGTTTCCCTGTGAAGACCAAGCATATGCTTTGTAGATTAAACCACCACATAGAGTGTTTTTACAGGACTTAACGTCTCTCTCTGCTTTCTCACTTCTGCATCTCTTCGTCTTGTTTTTGCTCTTGCTCGTGTACATGTTTGCCTTCTGTCTTTCTCTCTAAAACAAGAGCTGTCACTGGCAGAGTTTATATACAGCTTGTCTGGAAAGGCAAACTTGAAATTTATGCACAGTCAAAGAAAGCAACATTCATTATTCCATTTTAAGAAAGACTCCATGATAGATGGGCTGGACGTCTGTGCCAGGAATTGTTCGTTATTGTGGCACTCTGTTTTTTGATAATGGGGAAATATTAGCTACAGACAATCTGCATTAATTGTTGGTAGCCAAGAGCAACATGTTTTTTAATTTGCTTCTCCTTATGCTGTTAATGGTTTACTTTACAAATTAATTAATTTTATTAATGGCTGCTATATTAACACCTCTGGGGCTGTAAATAAACTCCATATTGCGACTACTTATTCTAATCAAATGGCATCTAATCCAACAACCCTGGTAAATGAATTTGTGGCCTAATTAAAAACATTGAAATAAAAAATTAAGAATAACGACGTTTCCGTAATAAGGCCACCTAGTGCAAACACATTTACCATCAAATCGGCATGCATATACATGCAGCTGTGGTCCCAGTGTCAGGGTTTTTAATCATGTTATATTGTACAGTAAATCTCTTATTAGGAAATCTGAGGACATACTGTATTCCTACCCAATTATTCTTTTACTCTGCTGGTTGAGTGTTAATCTTTCAATAGAGTCTACAGTCGACCTTAGTTGCCATGTCATGCTGATGCTCTTAGAAATGGATGCCAGGTTGGACAGGCACTTAGGCATAATGAAGCGTACTGTATTTATTCAAATCAAAATCCTTGTTAATCCCTCTCTTGGTCCTCCTCTCATCATAAATGCAACTTTCTGTAATGAGCGTAGTGTTAGTAATTATGTTATCCACTGGGAATGATTGTGTATCTCTCATACTGTGAATATTATAATATGAAAAATACATACGCTGAGAAATACTATCCGTTTGCAGTCAGGTTTATTTGAATACCAGCTAAATCGTTTTACTTTGCTGTTTTTCAAGATGAAGATTTAGTGCATCATTCTGTGTTTTAAAGCTTTGAGTTCTGACAATGTGAGCTTCTGCTCGTGGTTTAATAAAACTTTGGTTCTCTCCTGTTCACAGGGAGGAGTGCCGCCCCCAGGGTTCTGGAGCGCTACCGAGCCAGGACTCAGGAGCAGACATCTCTAAACCGGGGCCTCAGTCGCTCCATGGGCTCTCTGCCAATCCAGGACCTGTTGAAGGGGGATGATGGGGCAGCCCTACAGTATCCCCAGTCTGACTATCACCCCAACTCTGAATCCCCCACAGAACTCTACCCCAAACCCCCCTCACTCCAGCACCAGCATTCCTATCCCTATCTGCACCCCCTTCACCCCCAACAAAAGGGCCGGCCCGTGGAACTGGACCGCAGGTCTTTACCCTTCCACGGTGGGGACCTGGGCCCTAGTCAGGCCAGAAAGACCTGGGCTTCCTCTGTGGACTTGGCTTACATTGACCCCGAGGCTCTTCGTTTTGGGGCTTTGGAGGATGCACGGCGGGGCAGCAGTGCCATAAGTACCCACTCCATTGGCAGGCACAAATCACCCTTACAGGTATCCAGGGAGAGGGATTCTCACTACTCTGAGTTTGGTGAGCTGAAGAGTAGGAAGCCTCATCACCACTCAGCCCTGTCGGTAGGCTCAGGCCTCACCGGTGCCTATGACAGGATAATCGAGAGGCAGAGGAAACTTCAGGTGCTAAGGCAAGCAGTGGATGGTGAGTACACTTTCTTAACATAAAAGTGCAGTAAAGAGGAACAGGTGTTTGACTTGCTTCTCAAGGCAGCAGTATGCTTTATCAGAAGTGCTTGTCAGGTTGGTCGAAAAGCTTCGGAAATCCTCTCCATCCACAGCTTTCACGCTGTGATTGGCCAAGCGTGCCGAGGTGAAAAAGTAATATTTCCCCTCCTCTCTTTTTTGACTTCTCACCCTGCCTTTGAGTGTGGCCGTCATAAAAAGTTTTGCCTTACACCAAGTCCGGACCACAATCGTCGTATGAACAAGTTTATTTTTTATCATAGTTTTCATCACCTGACCTACTTACTGTGCACATGGCATATTGTGAATATTCTGCACTTTTAAACTGTCCAGGAAGATCTCAGCCATTTTGGCTTTTTCCGATAGTTGGAGAGGAATTCACATTTACAAAGATTAATGATTACTATCAGTTGTGTAAGGATTAAATCTTAAAACCTCTAATGGAGTTAAGTTGTTCCAATGTAATGTCTGTCTGGTTTGTAATGAGTGGGAACTATTGATTGAACCTCAAACATTTCTAACAACAATTTTTAAAAGTAATACTCATTATAATAAATACTGTGTTTCACTTCTCAATGTTTTTATTCATCAACTGTGCTGAACACACACACACACACACACACACACACACACACACACACACACACACACACACACACACACACCAGGTGTCTCATATGAGATTAGCAAGATGAAATGTTCTTTTTTCTTTTATTTCCACCTTTTTGTTTTTCCTTATTGCATCAGATTACGCACCACAATCACCTGGTCATAAGTATTTCAGGATAATGGGGTTTTGGGGCATGTCTAAGCTTGGTCTTATGTCATCATTGTGTAATGTGTGGTGCCAAGACTTTTGTCAGAACATGTAGTGAGTGGGCTTCACCTTACGTGTGTGGTGGCCCACAATTACAAGTGGGAAAATCCCTCTGAAACTCCCAGTTTTGGTCTTCTAATGAGACAATAAATAACATTTTGAGAATGAAGAACATATCCTTTTGATATCCCAGCTGTGTCATTAAGATAGATAGTAAATAACAAACTGAGTGGTAAAATGTATTTATCAGTCAAATAAAGTGGGTACAGCAGCTTGGGTGAAAAGACTACAGGGGGCTCAGCTAAGCTGACCTGAGAGGTGAATATTGTGACAGCGATGAGATGACGTGAGCAGACAGACACCCGGACTAGTTACAGGTTGTGTGTCCATCCGCAACTACCATGTGGGTTGGGAGCTGGGAGCTGGGTGCTGGCTTGAATGAAGTATCGTTGGTGGCTATGCAGCAGTGTTTAGACAGAATGTATGAGTCACTGGTGAAGAGGTTTCCAAATGGCTGATTCTAATTACAGGCCAGCTTAATTCTAGCCTGCCGCTAACTGTCACACATGCTATATAGCCAAGTCCTTGTTTTTTTTTTTCTAACATGACTGTAAACACACAGATATAAGCACCCGTACGTGCAATGTAGGTACAGGCTCAAAAAAAAAAATCTTTGCATAATCACATGCTTAGAATGAGCACACAAAACAATTGTTTAACACCTCAGCAGTCAGCCCCAAGAGCTTTAAGTTTCCCTCGGGAGCTTATTGAATTCTTGGTAAAATCTCCATAGGCAGGCTAGTTTTGTGCACAGTCACAAGTGGCTATATGGGCCTGCTGGTCATCAGGGGACAGTGGAGGAGCACAATGAATGAATGGTTTCATATAATAAACCACTGTCTTCTACTTCTTCCCTTTCCTCCTCCCGCTGGTTTCCCATACTCCTCGCTCTCCAGCTCCGTCCAACCTCCAGCCTCCCTGCTTTTCTGGCAGCTATTTTTAATGCTGACCGAGCCACCAACCAACGGCATTCTTCTTCTTGACTGTGGCTTTTTATCCCCAGCAACTCCTGCCCTTCTTTCCCTCCCTCCTCCTTTGCCTTTTACTGATTGTAATCAGGGGCACTTTTTATTTCATATGATGGTGTGAAGTGAGGAGCTTAGCTGTTCTGGCCAGCAGAGTGTCAGAACAAGACAATTAGAATGGTGGGTAGACCCTGTCTATTACACACGTGCACGTTTGCTCAGAGATGATTGTCTATTTTTTGTCAGTAACTTCTGATGAATATTAAATCATAGTTGATGTTAGACACTATGCTGAAGAAAAGAAATGCTTACTCCCATTAAAATTGACTGTGGTTGACTATGAAGGCTGAACCAAAATATTTGAGTATTCCATCCCAGAGCCATTTCCCTATAGTATGAATGGGGCCTAATGGAGCACAGACGATTTGCAGGGTCTCGTGGATGTGTTACTTGGCAGAGACTTGGCTTTTCTTTCTTTTTCTCTTACTTTTTTCTGTTCTTTCCTGCAGGAAAGTGATGGCGCAGCATTGGTCAGTGCTCTCAGGTTTCACCCAGTTACACACTGCTTCTCTGCGTTCTGTGTCTGTACATAAACATAACCAAACATTGTGGGTGTGCATGCCTGTGTGTGCATGGGCATGTTTCTACCTGGACCCCCCCCTCCCCTCCCTTTTTGGTGCCAAGGTGCTTCAGTCAGTAGAAACTTTCCCCTCAGACCTAGAGACTGTAATTGAAGTCATGCGTAGCGGATGAGGGAATTCCAAACATTATTGGACCTTTCCGGCACTTGGCAGCAGGTTCATGTGACTTCAGGCCAGGGCTGGTCCAGCTTGGACAACAAAACAGAACACTGCTGCCTCAGGATGGGGAGGTGTTCACAGAAGTACAACCCCCATATTTTCATAATCATATTATAGCTTGTTTTTTTGTCTCCAGAACCTGCAGAAGAAAAGATTACTTTTTAAAACTTTTTAATAGTGTTCTTTTCTTAGACACTATGTGTGCTTACAATTTATTTCACTGGATCTACACTGTATGTTTTTCTTCTGAGTCATATTAACCTGGGGGCCTGAGGGTTTCTGTAAGCTATTATCCATTTTAGCCTATGCTTGAAAGGGAGCTCCTTCTTTCTCCCTGGGACTACCAGACTTTAAATAATCCCAGAGTCTGAGTTTGTGTCTCACTCAGGTTGAACACCCAAAAAAGGCCATAGCCTAAAGAAGATATTTGTGTACTCACAAGCTGTTTGTGTTAGACGTGTCTGTTCTGCAGGAAAATAAAGATGGGGGAAATGGAAACTAGGATGTGGGTGAGGAAATGAAAAGGGAGGAGAACGAAGTAAGGAGATAAACGCAGGTTGCATTAATTGTTCCCTGGAAGCCATGCTCTTCCAGTTAAAATGTGTACAGACTGTTTTTTAAGTAAGTGTGTGTGTGTGTGACTCCCTATACTGGGGGGGAAAAAAGACACGAAAGAGCTGAGTAGGAAGTAGGTTGGAGCATTGAACTATGAATGAACCCCCTCGTCTTTTTGCTTGTTAAGTCTCACATTGTAAGTATTTTATTACCACTAAAGCATGCTGACAATGAAATCCTCCTCCTTTTCTTTCTTTCATTGCCTTTTTGTGAATTTATGTGTGTGCGTGCATGCTTGCCTTTTACTAATTTTACTCCCTTTAAGGTAGAAGAGGAAAGGATTCAGAGAATCAACTGGTTTATTCAATAAATGTATTGTCTTTATCTGTTTTGTAGGTCTGAGCTATGCATTACATGTTTATCAGTGTCACCCTCTGGCCAACCCTTCTGCTCCCTTGCTTGCTTAATGAAATATTGACATTCACACAGCAATATATCACAGTCTCTCTAATTAGCTGCGACCCTCTCCATTTCTCTTTCCCCTCATTGCTTTGAGTTGCAGTGGGTGTTTTGAGGTCATGATGAAATGTTGATTCCAGGTTTATTGATGGTCTCTCTTAATACTCCGATTCAGCCTCAGGTTAATTGTCACTGACCATCAACCACATTGAACACTCGTGGCTTGACTGGTTTCTTCCCTAACCACATTCGCAACATTTTTTTTCACACGAGTTACACTTGTTGCTCTCAATACGCAATACAATATAATGCAATACCAGGTATTTTAGCAGTGTTTATAATATGATATTCACTTACAAGTACAATCTATACCGTCACATATGACCTTTTAGATTGAAACCCTGTTCTGTTCTGTTCTGCCGCATCCAGGACACTCACCGGACTGAAACTGTAGGTGGCTTTTTTCAGTAGTGAAGTTAATGTTCTTGTAATGCAAGATTTGTTGGGATAATCTTATAAAATCACCTCCTGGCTTTTGGCTAGTAATTTAGAGTTTTGTAATGGAGACTGATTAATAGATGTATATGCCTATCGCTTAAAGTAATTGTTGTTGTGTGCTGACTGTTTTTTTTTAATTTATTTTTTTGTCTTACATTTTTAAAAATCTGTTCCAAAATAAATAGCACATAAAAATGCTTTAATTCACAAAAGTTTATCTTGGTTTGGCTTCCCTTTCCTGCTAAGCTGTAATCAGATCATAAACTGCTGTAATCAGATCATAAACTGTTGTAATTACGTTACAATTAGCCCTTTTTGGAAAATCCTGTTGATAGTGGTGGGCTATTCTGGAATTTTCTCTACATGATCTTTCTCAGTTCATCCTGTAGGTCTCCAAAATCATCATGACTGCACACATAGCATCATAGCGGACAGTGTAGGACAGGTGACTGCGCATGTGCATTGGTATCTGTGCATGTATGTGTCTTTGTACTAGTAAAGCCAAGATGGTAAGTTGCTGTCAATTACACAGAAGAGACTGCTCCTTTGTGTACTTGTTTTGTCTTTTATATTTATATATATATATAATTTGTTTGTTAAAATGGCACGGTTCATGAGTCACCAACCAGCGGACGATGGAAAACTATTTTGCGTGACAAGTTGAGGAGTTCTCCTCCTCCTTAGTAAGATTATAGTTGCTGCTGTTTTACTTATGATGTTAACATTTACATTATAGGCATCATTATAAAGAGAAGTCTTTTGTACTGTGAAACTCTTAGAAACTAAAATGCCTGAGCAGTGACTTAAGAATGCCACTTATTCAAGTTATGTAACTGATACTGAAGAGCAGGACTTTCAAGTTAATTTACTTGAGAAACGCATGACACCTTCGGGTAAGGGTCAGACTGTTTTGAGTATTGTTTATGGCGTTTTCCTGTGTTACCACAGATTATCAATTCAGTTACTGAGTTTATGAAGCATTGCTTAGAGAAAAAGTGAATAATTGTGGTGGGCTGGTCTCTACTTGATGTGGTTCACCCAGTCAAGCAAGACAAAAGATTACACCCTCTAAAAAAACCTCTAACCTGACAGGAGGCATGCCAGCATACACTTGTGAAGAAGCTGCTTTTCAGTGTAGTTCCATATGTTTTTCATTAGGAGTGTTCACCAACAGCATGAATAATGCCTGCTTTGTGTGTCTCAGTCTACTTGTTGGGCGTTACCATCAGTCAGAGAGTCCTGTAAAAGAAAATAGTAATTTGTCAGCTCACCTGCTGGCCATGTCTTCTGAAAAGTGATAAAACTTTTTGTAAAGTTTTGAGTCGCATTACATTGAAAAAGGAACAGCTTCACCTTAACATTTCTCACAAATGGTAAACGTGTCTATATAACCATTCTTAAGTTGTCTTATGTGCATGACGTTAATGTTTGATCCATTTCATCATTTCGCAGACATCCTTTTATACTACTGCATGGTACGTATTCTATTATTTTTAAAAGATGGGTTGATGGTCTTTCTCTTCCCTCAGACCCTGTCCACACCCACCAGAGGTACCACAGTGATTACAGTTCATCCAGTGAAAGCCCCTCAGTGACCTCCTCTGATCCAGACTACAGACAAGGTAAAAAAAATGTCTCTGAGGAATTCTTTATTGTAGTTGTTCTCTTCTTTGAGGCATATATGGTATACTACACCATTTTGTGATTGATTTTGTGAGCGTGCAAACTGTTAGCAACAGGTGGCAGGTGCTGCACACACATAACTCGGTTATGTGGATGCAGCACAATAAAAATGAAAAAACTAAATCCAGTAATAACATGCCCATTACAATAGACCAAAGGAATCAGTTAACAGGGGAAAAAAGAAGTAGCCACACTTGGGACTACATGGTTCTTAATCCTGTTCTGGGGATCTTGAGCCCTGCTGGTTTTCACTTTAGCCGTCTGATCAAGGATCCAGGTTGATTTACACGTGGAACGGTGAGTGAATCATTTAACAAGAAAAGAAGCGGTAGTCTACGTCACAAAGCCTAGGATTGAAAACCATAGGTGCAGAATGTCCATTATTCCTTGTTTCCACTGAACACTGACTGTGGCCTGTCCTCCTTAAAGCCAGATCGCCTGCAGTCTTATTGCCAAACATCACAGGGCACACTTTGTTGAATTTGAAAAATTGTGAGGTACACTGCTCTTAGTTTGGAGAAGCACTGCAAAGGTCCTTTTGTCATTTCCAGGTGACTGCTAAGATAGCTGCTCTCAGACACGTACCTGGTGCTGCTAATGTAACTTGATCATGTCCTTAGCTGTGTAGGATTGCGTAAAATGGCATACCATCACTATCTGTGCAAAATAAAATGCAGTAAACATAAACAAGACTTCAGTGTCGTAGTGTGAGAAACTGGCTGGCCTATAGAAAAATATGGTTGCAGGTTTGAGCGACGCTCAGCTGCTCAAATTTAATCTTTCAAAAGGGAGCTACAGAAATACTCAAAACAGAAAATGAAGGCAGTAATAAATTCAGAGAGTACAGAGAAAGGCTTATGGATGGATCTACATTTTATTACCTTTCCATTGCATTCTACTGACATTAGACACTGGTTATTATGACTAACCCGTGAGTCCTGCACAGCTTGTCATTTGTTTAGAGATGTTGCAAATGATTTAAGTAGTAAGTGTAAACATAACAGCCACTCAAGCACAATGTCTTAACCTGTTTAAGACTTCGGATACTGTTGACTTATATAACTACACACATTTTTATGTGTAAATATCAAAATAAATTAATTTAGTTGGCAGTTTTATATGTGCTTTTATTTTTATTAATTTGAGAGGGAGTGACTAATTAAGATTAAATTACTCAAACTCGTCAGTGTAATTGGAGACAGTTAACACAGGTACAAAAACAACTGTGTTACCAAACTCCATTTAACTACTCCATTTTATTTTTTTTTCCACAGGACTCACTGTTGCATGAAAGTTTGACATTGAGCTTAGACAGCTCTGAAGAATTTAGACATACTAATGCCAGTTTTATTTGGAAATGGTTAAAATATATTAAACATGTTCCAAAAAGAAAGCTTTTAATGCACTAAGTGGGGCAATACTTGACTCCGTATGTTTTAGTACTGTCTGACACACTGTTGCTGTAATACAGTCGTAGTCGTTTGTACGCAATTTGAACTTTGAGTATCCTGTAACTACTCCACCTCCTTCAACACATGTCCATGCAGGTACATTTGCACCGCAGTGTGGGTGTCTGCTTCTGGAGGGGTGTGTTTGATTGTGTATGTGAAAACAAAGTGTGTGTGTGTGTGTGTGTGTGTGTGTGTACAACTAATATGCCCGTGTTTCCTCTTTTAGCTAAGAAACCAGGCGATGGGAGGCGGTATGGCTCCCAGCTGGCACTTTCCTCTGAACACGATGCCATGTCGCCTTCAAGTCAAAACACACACAGGCTCAGGTAACGCACACTTATGTTGACAGGTCTTGAATCAAATGTGTTTAAAAGGGTTTGCTGCGTTGTTCACCTGAAGTTTTGGTGCCTGCACTACAAACCCTCCACAAAACAGAGAAGTTACTGATGAAGCTGTCCATTTGGTCCTCTTAAGGCCACACACAGCTGGTGTGGCTCAGCAGGTTCAGCCCCATGCTTTGCTAGTGAGGTCATCTAATGTGACATCCACATTCAGCAATCTCTATCTCTCTAATCTCTGGCATTACTGAGAACTGCCTGCTGTTGATATGCCTGGTAAAAGAAAAAACATGTTTTCACTCTGTCCTACTGCACAGAGCGCTTGTTTTCCCCTGATGCTAAAAGAAAACACTAATATTTGGTGTCTTTTGTGCGTAAACACATTGTGTCTGACATGTCCCCCTCATGTTGCTACTTTGAAGTATTTGTTTTATGGAGAAAGCAAAAAAGAAAGTCAGTAAATTTAAAGACAAATCCCACAAGACACATCACACAAAAAACCCCATCTTACTTCCATTCCACTTTTTGACAGTATCTGGCTGTTCTCACACCCACCCTCCTCTTTTCTTCTCCCTGTAGGCAGTATGAGGGGGCAGCTGATGAAGGTCAGGTTGGAGCAGAGCTGCTCTTCCAGAAACAGGAAGAGGAGGTTCAGCGGCTGCAGGCACACCTGGCCAACAGGCTATCCCTGGCCCCATCTCGCACTTCCATGCTCGACCTTCGAGACCCCCTCTACATCTCCTCTGTACCACTTCGCAAATCCAAGGTTTTTGCTCATCATGGTTTAAAGGACTCAGGGATATGCTTTAAATGATAATCTGTGTTTAATTCTGTTCAGGTCTTATTTTCCTTTACCTATCTATCTAAAAAATTCCTTATTACTATAGAACTGTAGACCACATATGCCACAGCCAACTCCAAAAAGTGGTTAAAATACATCCTTTAAACACGCTCACTGCAGTGAGAACTCCCTACATCCAAGGTCTTGCTGTCAGGGTTGTATTGCAATATTTGATGACGAATGTACAATTTTAACTCTCATGAGCTCATTGGCAACTTGCTTGTTGAGGCTCACGGGATGTTCTGTAAATAAAAAAAATAAAAAAAATGCTGACTGGAAAACATGGTTCATGTCAGCCTCCCTATAATAATTACAAATATACGGGGTTGTTTTTTTTGGGGTATGGTCTGATTTGTCACAAATTATGAAAATGTGTTAACACAAGTGGGAAAACATGGCAACAAATCTGCTGATGTTGGCAGTAAACTTTAAATACTGTATATAAGTTATAGATTTTGTGATGTCTTTCCGGATGTTTCTGAGTTTCCATTTGCTAAAAGGAATCTTGCTCTTCCACGTCTGGTGAGACTTGATTACAGCAAAACCATGACCAACACGGAAGTGTGTAGTGCAACACTAAATAAACAGCATCACATGAGCTGTTGTCATTGAAATCTCATGATCAGCTTTTAAAACAGGTGTTCATCCCTCACAAAAAGTGATTATATTTTAATCAGTTGTCATAATGGCAACAAATTTATATTAAAAGAAGGCCCAGATTGAAAGTGATCCTTTTAACATGTTGGTTAAATAAAGGTTCTCTCTGACAATTACTTGTTATCTTTACACCAATTGCAGAACTTCCATGGGCCTGAGTTTGTGAAGATGGCCAGTGAGCCCTGTGTTGCCTTATCTGTTCCTTCTTCAATAATGGTGAGTGTTTGTTTATACCACTTTTGGGCCAATGTGTATCCGTGCTGCATTTACACTCCATTACTCCTTCCATTTTTCTCTCTGCCCACAAGAAACGTGGTAAAGTGGAGGAAGTGCAGAGGAAGGTGGGTGTGGTTCTGCTGAATGGCCAAAAGCTGGAGCTGACCTGTGACATCAAGGCAGTGTGTAAAGATGTTCTTGATATGGTGATTGCCCACATCGGGCTTGTGGAGCACCATCTGTTCGGCCTAGCATACCTCAGAGGTACTGTATGTTGCTGCGGTTTATGTCACAGTTTGAGTTGTGTGTGAGCATGTAGGGGATCACTTGAGTGTGCCCTTAGTTGTGTTATGTAGTTACCATGGTTCTTGTTAGTTAGCCATTGCTATTTCAGTCACTGATCCAAAACTTCTTTCTTGCATAAGAAAATATTCCAGGAAAGTAGTGTTCATTTTTGAAATGGCACAGAATTTATTCTAGAGGTGATATTCCTTTAAATGCATAGTACAACACGGTGAGATCCCATGTCAAGCATATTAGATGACGTTTGATTATTTTTTATTGCAGAGGTTTGTGGTATTTTCTTGTACATTCATTTTCTGCACCTGATGTCTCATTAAAGATGCAAAGCCTATGTTGACCCTAACCCAGACAGACAGACATTGTTGATTAATTCCTTCTCACTCTGACAACTCTCCTACCCCAACCCTCTCCTCCGAAAAATCATACACACAGAAAATGAGTTTTTCTTCGTTGAACCTGATGCCAAACTTTCCAAAGTGGCCCCAGAGGGATGGAAGGAGGAAAAGAAGAAGAAATCTGATGTGCCTTTTAATCTTTTCTTACGCATCAAATTCTTCTTTGATGATGTTAGCCTCATACAGTAAGTGTATATTTTGGTAGGTTGGAACCTAAAATGATACACATCACATTTAAGATAACCACAACTGTCTATTTTTAACAGACATGCTATGACCAAACATCAGTACTACCTACAGCTGAGGAAGGATGTCTTGGAGGAGAGGATGCATTGTGACACAGAAAATGCCGTTCTGCTGGCTTCACTGGCATTGCAGGCTGAATTCAGTGACTACCAACCTGAGGTAGCAAATCTTTTTAATATACTGCATCTTCTCTATGTGTTTTCGGTCAGCTAGCAACACTTTATTTACTACTACTACCGGTCTAAACTGAACATAATTCATGCCTTTCTGATTCTTTTCATTTACTTTCTTTTATTTCTTTATTTTGTGTAATCATGTCTTAGTTTTTATTGTTTTATAAATTGCGGTGGTGCACTGTCGCCTCACAGCAAGAAGGTCGTGGGTTCAAACCCTGGTTGCCAGGCGGCCATGCCGGCCTTTCTGTGTGGAGCTTGCATGTTCTCCCCGTGTCCACGTGGGTTCTCTCCGGGTGCTCTGGCTTCCTCCCACCATCCAAAGACATGCAGGCTAGGTTAATTGGTGTCTCCAAAATTGTCCTTAGGTGTGAATGTGAGTGTGAGTGGTTGTCTGTCTATGTGTGGCCCTGCGATGGACTGGCGACCTGTCCAGGGTGTACCCCGCCTTTCGCCCCATGTAAGCTGGGATTGGCTCCAGCCCCCCGCGATGGATGGAGTTATTTATATACATACAGGTATGCACCCCGAACATTCCATAGTGCTTTTTTTGAATTTGCATCTGGAGTGAATGTAAACAGCAGCAACCAGATGATAAGTCCATCTAGACTGTGTTTCAGCACCAAGCATCATCAATGTAAAACACAGAGTCCACCTCCTCTCATTTTGCCGGAGTCTTGCATTGACCGCTTGGAACATGGACCACCTGCCGAGTGCTTGATCCGGGATGTTGATGGGGCAGGTCTCTGTAACGATGTAGGCACAAAGGTCTCTGACTTACGTTGCTTGGTCAACATGAGTCCCATTTTGTTTCGAAGCAGAATTAAGTCCAAGCTGGGCCAGCATGGCTCCCCTCCTGGCTCTTCTTCCTCTCCTCTGAGTGATCACCGCACCAGCCATGGCGCCTGGTCCGGTTGGTGGATCGTTGAAAATAATGCTCTTAATCTCTGTGCCTCAGCTCCATGGGAAGACCTATTTCAGAATGGAGCACTACCTGCCGGTGTCTTTCCTGGACAAGGTGAACCAGACAACCATTAAGGAGGAGCTGCTGAAACTTCACAGCAACTACTATGGAGCATCTGATTCTGAGGCAGAGTTTGAGTTTCTCAAGGTCAGCAAGAGTATATAAGAATCATAGTTTCAGACGGTTGGACCAAAATATTTCCAGTTATTGCTATACTTGGTGTCTAATAGTAAGTGTTTGTTTTGTGATGAACAGGATTATCATTTTGTTTGGCACTTTTTCCGGGAACACTTGGCAAACTGCATTTTCAACTACAAACAAAAGTAGTTGTGTTCTGCGACTGCATTTTATTCTACCTTTGTAATATGTTGTACTGTGCTAAAGCAGCTCTATTATCTCTATGCAGCTGAACCCAATTGAATAATATTATCATATTGTGTGTCAGATAAAATCCATGCACTCATAGTGGATCAATGACCCGATGAAAGAGTTCCAGTACTCAATTTGTCTCCAAACATCCATCCCTCTATCCTCAGTACTGTGTATTTTTGAGAATTTAAGACTCTGATTCTATTGTGATTGTCTTAAAGGTGAGCCAGAGGCTGACAGAGTATGGTGTCCATTTCCATCGGGTTTTTCCTGAGAAGAGGTCCCAGACAGGCATCATGCTGGGTGTCTACTCCAAAGGGGTGCTCATCTTTGAGGTCCTTAACGGAAATCGTACCCCTGTGCTAAGGTTCCCTTGGAGGGACACAAAAAAGATTTCCTTTACAGTATGTACTTGTGTCTTTACTATCAGAAATAACACTATGCCACATTATAGCAAATGCAGTTTATTCACTTTACCCAGCTGGTCCTCACTTTCATTTAAATGTTTCATTCTTTGTCCTGAAGAAAAAGAAGATTTGCCTTCAGAACACTTCAGATGGGATTAAGCACCTGTTTCAGACAGACAGTAACAAGACCTGTCAGTATCTGCTACAGCTCTGCTCTGATCAGCACAAGTTCCACCTGCAGATGAAGGCCCGGCAAAACAACCAGGAGCTTCAAGACCTAGGTAGGAAAGAAGTGAGCAGCCACACATGTCTAAGTGGGTGGAGTTCACGTAATATGGCCTCAGGCTTAGACAGATGTGAATTGTTGGCCAGCAAGAAGTTACATATGTTTTCACTGAAAGGAAGGTTAACAACAGTGACGTATCGCAGCGTCCAAAAAATGGCAAACCTCCTGATGATGTCCACACTGACTACACTGTTTCCAGCTGCAGCTGCATGTGTCAGCCATCCCACATATCCTCTTCAGATAAAAGCTGATGCCCACACATTTCCTTTTGCTTAAAATTTCACTTTGTTTCAGTGACATATTTCTTATTTGCCAAAACCTACCACTGTTACCACTGTAACAATTGCTGAATTTACATACAACCGTTGCCTTTTTATGTTAATTACCATGTCCATTGTCTAACATGTAGTTTACCTAACCTGCAGTTGTCTAAACTGAAGTTTAATTTCTGAACATAATATAACATAATGTGTCAATCAGACACGTGTGGGCTTATCTTGAACTGATTAATCCATTTCATGGTTCATTGCTTAGTTTGATTTGTTTCACTTGGCTGAACAACAGAACGACTTTGTCTACATCACGCCCCATCCTTTAACCAGATCGTTGACATAGTTACAACTAAGATGATGACTGCCAAGAAAACTGCCCAGACCATTAGCTATGATGATTAACATTGATATCTTCATAAAAAAAAAAATGGTGCAGAGGAAAGTACCTGGCCTTTTTCCATCTAGACAATAATTACTTCAGACTGAGGACTGTTAATGACACAGATCAACACTTAAGCTCTTTGGAATGTCTCATACATTTTGTTATATTAATAAACAAATTATTATCATTAACTATAAAGTAACTTTCTGTCCTTTCTGGTAATCAGAGAACTGCCCCTTGAGCAGTTTGCAGTATTCTCTTGACCCTCGGAGTGGAGACGTAGTGGCGAGGAGAGTGAGCTCAGGCAGCCTGGCTCCCAGCTTATCGACACGCTCCAACCCAGACCACCTGAAGAGGATCTCCTATTCAGAAGTGGCCCTCAACAAGGCACCGTCTGGCCCAATATTAGTTCAAGATGAGCTTCACTTTCCAGGTTTCAATCCAGTGGCCTCCACTGTCCTTTCCAACCCACGATTAATAAGTCGCTCCCACCACAACCTCGCGCTCATGCCAGAGTCTCCAGAGTACAGAGTGGCGAAGTCGTATCATGGCCAGTCGCACACCAGATTGAGTCTGGCACAACCCAGCCAAGTAGCCCCTCACTTCCAGCAACACCAGAGAGCCAGCTCAGACACAGACTCCCTCTTACATCAACAGGACACGTGAGTTAAAAGAAGGGAAATGTTAAGCAAGCACCAGATTTGTTCCTAAATACACTTGTATATGAGAGAGAGTAGTTCTGAGTAACATCATAGTGGGTGTAAATGGGTTCTTCTGTATTTTATTACTTTACCATCAATGAAACTATGAAGGAACTATGATGCATTTTCCTGTGAAGTCTTATTTTAAGTTCTCTTTAGGAAATGGGATGTTCATAAGTTGACCCTTTGTAAAGTCTTCAGTATCAGAGTCTCCAAGCTATCCTCAGGACGGACTTAGGTTACTAAGTGAAACGCTCTGCCGAACACTATAGAGACACATAGGACTACCTACAGCCTCTAATTAAGCCACTGGGGGTCTGTGTGTGTGTGGGTGCACATGTGTCCTTGTGTCTGTGTTTTGGTGAGACTGTGCCTGCCAATGTGTGTTCCCATTTTTTATTAGTATAAACATGTTTTTGCCACTTTCCCCGACTCATGTCAGTTGACAGATGACCAAGTTGAATAGGACTCTGTATGCATAAAAACCTAATACACATAAAAGTTGTTAGTAAGGGTTAGGGTTAAGCCTCCTTAGTCTAAATCTCCACTTTCTCTCACTGTCTTTCTCAGATCATTTGGCACAATGTCCCACAGCAACCCCATCTGGAGTAGCAGACCCAAAAAAGAATCTGACTCTTCTTCTACAGAGGATACTGGTCAAGCATATGTAGTTGGTAAGGATGCTGACATGTGAAGGATGATGAGGCTCTCTGGTGAAGCATAGCACTAGTGGTGTAGAGTTCCCACCTGAAATGTATGTAAATTTGTGCTCCTATCAATCTATGTAATTTTAGTTATGGTAAACACTCTAAAACCAATAACCTGAACAGTTAATATATTTCATCAGCAGTTAAGAGGGTAACACATCCAGCTCTTCCATGAGATAACAAAATAATAATTAATTCAGAATAAGTAAAGTGGTATGGTTTGTCTGAAATCAAGCAATAAGATCTAATACAAAATAATAAAAAATTTCAATATTTGTATAAATGGGGTGTGTGTGTGGGGGGGGGGGCATTAAAGGCAAACATATCAATTGTGCAATCCTGTGTTGTAAAATGCAGGTGGCACATTTTACATTCAATACTTATATTGGTACAGTGTTGCCTGGTAGGAAGTATTTTTGCTGTTATCTCAAAAAGGCTTTCATGAAAAATCAAAAAGTAAAATCACTTTAGTTTATTTGAAAACATTATAACTTAATTCCTGGCTTGAATGCTTATTATCTATATTAGAAACCAATTTCAATAGATTATCTAGTCTTTGGGGAGAGAAGATAAAGCTTTTTTCTTTCTTTCTTCCCAGCACAAAGGCTTGGAACCCACAACAACAAGATTTTGGTCCTCATTGAATTATAGGCGCAAAGCAGTAGACGTAAACCATGTTCTTTTGTTGGCCTGTTTTCAGGAAAGGGATACAATGGAAATAACCGCAACAAACGCTCTATTTTAGACAAATTTTCCTTGCGGCTGTGTCTAAGTTTATATTTTGTTTATTTTATTTCCTTCACATAAACTTATCTGACCCTGCAGGGGGCTTCAGCATGTTGATTGAACACGTTTCCATGACCATTTCCCTATATTATTGCCAGCAGAGAAGCAGACAAGAAGTTTTCATTGTTCTGTATCATGTACAAAGCCAAAGCTTTGCTGATCTTCTCTGGTGTCTTGTTGCCAGGTGTCAGTATGCACAGTTCCTCTGGACCACCTTCAACCCCAACATCTGTTAATGGTATGTAAATTTATATCTTTCATTTCCCCCAGACTAGAGCACTTTCTATTCAAAACGTGGCTGCTTGGAACAGGCCGATTGCTCGGCCTCTGGTATTGCTTGTTGACAGATTTAGAAAAAGATTCAAAATGACAGAATATTGATCTAGAAATAGGTGTTGCTTATAGGGATCGATTCGTCTGGACCTACACAATCTAGGAAAACAATATTTTGCTGGCCAAAACGTGACATTTGATGTTATACCGCCACCACCTTACCAAATTGCACATTATTTGACACTGCACTCCCAGGGGTCCTCCGCAATACACCACAAAGTGTGAAGTTGAACAAATGAACGGTCCCCTGAAAATCAGAAGACAGAGATTCCTTCCTTTATAGTTGGATACATAGTCACTGGATTTCCATGGTTTATATACAGTATAATGTCAAAATGCAGGAAATATCCAACTGCTCTCCTACTCATTTTGTAACATTCGTAATCCTCCTCTTCAATCTGTTGGCTGTGTCCTGACCGTGACACAGCCAAGTACGGAAATACAAACCAAAAAAAAAAGTCTGTGTTCTAATTCTGAATTATATAATGCAGAACTGAATCTCAGTGCTGCCTGCCTGTGAAACTGGCCCCAGCCCCACCATTTAATAGCTTCATGCTTGGCACTGAACTCATGACCTTCCCTTTCATCCTAGCTTAACCCGTCTTATCAGGCCCATTAGCCAACAGTGCTAAAGTAGGGGCCACTCAGCAACACCGTATGTCTGCCAGAGCTGATTAATAGTTACAGTGTAGCTATGAAGTTTAGCTACAGAGTCTAATTCTCTGAGTGGACTGCTGTATATCCCCTGTGACATTAATAAAAATTACACCATGATATGCAGAAAAAATTAATTGAGCGCTCACCTTGTATCTACGGCATATTCTAGTAAATATAACGACTGCCACTTGTCCTTCTGCTGCACAGACTCACTCAAGAAAAAGCTCAGTGCCTTACCATCTCCAGAGAGAGAAATCACAACTGTAAAGCTGAAGAAAGATGCGAAATATGGCCTCGGTAAGTGGGTATACACATTTTCCTTAAATAGCAACCCTTTTTCACACACAGCTGTCAGAGATGACAAGTTTTATAAATGAGATTTAAGGCATTTATGTATTCCCCTAATGTATGTTTGTGTGTGAATGTTTGTGTTCTCTAGGGTTCCAGGTTGTAGGAGAGGACTCTGGTCGTATGGACCATGCCACTATCATTAGCTCCGTCACTCCTGGGGGTCCCGCTGATCTTAATGGCTGCCTCAAACCTGGTAGGCCAGTGTTTTGCTATACTCTTCCTCCTATCTGTTTTTTTTTAATTGTCTGCTGAGCGGTCGTGGAGGCAGGAGGTAGAGCGGGTTGCCTGCTAATCGAAAGATTGGCAGTTACATCCCCCGGCTCGCCCAGTTGCTCACGATGGCTGTTCCATCAGTGTATGAATGTTTATTGGGTATGAATGGTTGAAAGTGATGTTGTGTAAAAGCGCTTTGAGTGGTCGGAAGACTAGAAAGGCGCAATATCAGTACAGACCATTTACCATAATGGTTAGCAGTTCTGTCTTGCCACACCTGGTTGTCTTCCATGTGTGTAACAGCTGTAATGTTGATGCAGGCGACCGGCTGATCTCAGTGAATGATGTGAACCTACAAGGGCTCTCTCATGCCACTACGATAGATATCCTCCAAAATGCTCCTGATGATGTTACTCTGGTGGTGTCACAGCCCAAAGAGAGGCTCTACAGAGGTAAAAGTAGAGATATAAGTGTACTTTTTTCATATGTGTAAAATTCATGTTTTGTGTTTTTTGTTCTTTGTCACATTTCTTTTTTGTCATCATGTGTAGTTTGCGTTTCCAGTGTTTTCTCTTACTTCTAGACTTGCAGACTAATGTCACTGTTCTCATTTTGACAGAATCTTTTTCAGGCCATGCTCCCTACCAAGCCACGTCTGCATTAAAGGCACTCAACTCTGGGCAGAGTCGAGAAATGGACTTTGATACCTCGTCAGAAGAGCAGGCGGGAACAGGAAGTCCCAGTCCTCCTCTCCACAGCGCTGACACACCTTCATCCACCTCCTCCTCAGTCCAGCAGCATACCAGCCTCAGTTCTGAAAACTCCAGGACAAGCAGTATTGCTAAAATCAGCCCACCCCCTGCTAATGGAGTTCAGCAGTGCCTAGAAAGAGCCGTTGCCACAGCTGCACCCATTGCCCAACATACTAAACCAGAACCTAATGTGGGTTTGGACCCTACGCCACCGGCTTTGCCACCCAAAACTAGAAAAGCTAAAGTGTCAGAAGCTCCCAAAGTTTCCGAGCATTCTGACTGGGGAGATTCAGACATGGACGAGGAGACTTATTCCAGTAGTCAAGAGAAAATGAAGGTCAAAAAGGTGGGCCTTTGTGTTTAAGAATTAATTGTTTTCTTTTATGCATCGTGCTACATATTAGTTGTCCGCTCAGGTGGTCTATAAATCAGAACTCTTTTTATCCTGTGGAGCAAATAAACTTTTATTTAATTGAAGAGGATAAGAATTGTTCTTCCACAAGCAAGCATTACACATTACCTGTCAGATGCTTGGCACAACTAACTGCCTGTTGTATATAACCTTTGCCTACCATTGCATTTACAATGTCAATGCAATTCAGCATGTCCTTCCTTGAATGTAACATCGTCTCGCTTTCTTCTCAGCATTACCTTGTTCAGCTCTGGCACTTGCCCTTGATCCCTTTTTCTTCCTGCATGTCCCAGCTTGTGACTTCAACTTAATACCATGTTCTCTGTTTGCAGGAATACACCATGGAAAATTTAAATGGTAATGCCCCAGGGGTCAATAGTCTCCGTCCAGGAGAACTATTTGACGTTGAGCTGTCCAAAAAAGACAGCAGCCTGGGCATAAGTGTCACGGTACTGTTCGGCAAGGTTTTAATCCTCTCTTTGTTTTGCCCCCCCCCCCTCCATGTCACTGTTGTCCGTTTGTGCTTATATGTTGCTTGGTTTGGTTTGCTCTTTTGTGAGATCGGTAAGCTCTTGTGGGAATATTGTCCTCGTTATTCTTTTTGCATGCTATCTTTTGTTTGATCAAGAAGGATTTTTTTTTTTTTTTTTTTTTTTTAAATTAAGTCACAAAGTATCTTTAGCACCTTCACAGTAAGG
Organism: Micropterus dolomieu; assembly: GCF_021292245.1. Classification (NCBI taxonomy): domain Eukaryota; kingdom Metazoa; phylum Chordata; class Actinopteri; order Centrarchiformes; family Centrarchidae; genus Micropterus; species Micropterus dolomieu. Next base: position 10,416,936 of record NC_060162.1, on the reverse strand, counting down.
ACCATAAAGAGTTTAACAGGACTGGTTAATGAGCCTTCTTATAATTTCCTACATGTTTGCTTCTAACTGTAGAGTGACTTACTGGAGTGCCACTAATATAATCTCTCTCTGAGGGATTTTGAAGAACGTATTCGTTGACATGGATTGATTTACTCCTTCGTCACAATAACACTCAATAACATGACTTGACTGTGTGTCTTCAAACCAGGATTGCTGTCAAATATTTGTGTTTAGAATCATAAATGAATGAGTGTCATGCTGTATTAGTAATACAAATATTAAAATAACCATAAAAGTCATCTTAACAATAAACTCATCATCAAGACTTTCATAACCAAATAGGCACAGAGTAGAAAATTCACTGTCTCTGATTATTATTGTACTTTTGTCTATAACATCACAGTGGAGGATTTTTTTTCTTTTTCAACTAATTCATAATTGTGATACGATTAAAAGCTTTGTCTTGCATTAAGAATAATTTCAATATTCAACCAAAGCATAAATTAAAAAAGGATGTGTCACATTGTTTGTTAACAAGGTGAAAAGGGAGCATTATGGTTAACCGCATCTGAGGTGGTGCTTTGATGATGGTGACCTTTCTGAAAAACTGTGTCATTACAAAGTTATTCTAAGGCTGAACTGTTGAAAAATGAAGTAATTAACTACTCTCTTTAGTCTTTAGCCATGTTTGGGTCGTTAAGGTAACTTCTGTTTAACATGAGGTTGATATAAGCGGACAAACAAGAGATAGCCAGAGTGGGAAAACACTTCTGCTGAATTGGGTTTGACCAGACATGAAAATATTAATGACATTTTTAAACAGCCAAAGGTGTGTCGCATATGGCAAAACCTCCTCCACCTAAATGAGTTGTTGTGTGCTGTTCATACAGGCAAAAACAAAACCCTGATCTATTGTAAGGTCCACAAACTTAAGCATTCATTTCCGGGAAACTTTAAAATACTTATCGTGTGAAGTTTGGTTGATATTTTCTTTAGAATAATAGTACAAATACATCATGTACCAAATTATTATATCTCTTAACTCACAGTGAAGACAAAGCATTTATCATTTAGCAATTACACTTGAAATGAGGGAGAGAAAAAAAAACCCTCCACACTTGCCATCAACCCCCATAGAAAATACATAATGAACTGTTTTTTCTCTCTGGCTGACTACACTAAGTGGTGTGTTAATTTCTTAGGGGGGAGTCAACACAACTGTGCGACATGGAGGCATCTACATCAAAGCCATCATACCAAAAGGCGCCGCTGAGCTCGATGGAAGGATACAGAAAGGTAACGGCCCATACGCTAATGTTACAAATAGTGACGTAAAACAAAGACTTAATTATAGTGTGAATTAGAATTATTGGATTAAAACAATAGTGTTCATCTATTTAGACTCCTCTTGTGTCTTAAAAGTTCTGTGTCCTGTGCTCAGGTGATCGTGTGGTGGCTGTCAATGGAAAAGGTTTGGAGGGAGCCACTCACCAGCAAGCGGTTGAGGCTCTCAGAGACACTGGGCAGGTGAGGGATGACCCTGCTAACAAGCTGTTTAGTTGTTGCCCTGCTGGCTGCTAACATTAAGTAAATTATTTTCTCGCTCAGACAGTGCACTTGTTGCTGGAGAAGGGTCATCCGCCTACAGACAGTGTCCATGCTCCACTCACACCTCGGGGCACTCCACTACGTGCTGACCGCGACCGAGACCTGAACAAGAATAAGGAGCAGCCACTGGAGCTCATAGAAAAACCAGAGTACAGCTTTGTTACACAAGGTGAGGCGACAAAATGGCACACAGTCAAAGGATTCTCGAGCAGTGTGATTATAAATGTTTGGGTTTAAGTAACCAAAACTTGGAGTTAATCCATTTTAGTATACCCTATTGTGTCAATTAATAGTGTTTTACTTAATTGTGTTAAACTAAGACACTCTGTTCTCTCTGAACTCTAATTTGCTCTTAATAATCTTATTTGAAAGAAAATAAACATGTGGACAACCCACTGACAGCACACCGCCGCCTATTAAGAGCTCAGTAGCTGGTTTAACTGAAGATTGCTTTCCTAGAACATAGATGTGTTTATTTTGTCTAACTGCTAGTATCTGGTTAACCTGCTGCCTCCTCTTACTCAGTTATTCCAGTTTATGGTATAAACAATATATATAATTAACTGTGAACTACAGTATATTTTACTTTGTGCCCAGTGTACCTGTGGTATGTTATGGTCATTCTGTTTCTGAATTTTTATTTTAGTGTTAGAGGTAACTTCCAAGCTTACATTACATTCATTTAGCTGATGCTTTTATCTAAAGTGATTTACAATTACTAAATATGTCAGACGTTGCACGCCTCTGGAGCAACTAGGGGTTAAGTGGCTTGCTCAAGGACACATTGGTGGATGTGTCACAGTGGGAATTGAACCCTGGTCTCTCACATCAAAGGCATGCTTTGTTATCTTTTACATCATTGCCACCCACTTACAGTTTTTTCAAATGAAATGCTATCTTTTTGCATCCACGGATAGTGTTTGCTTGCTGACTAGTAACACAAAGCGGGAATTAGGTACTTATAACACTGTAATTTTGGACTCACACTTGATTTGTCTAACCCAGACTGCTGCAGCCTTTATATTTATAAAGTATATCTATCTATTTTAACTCAGGCTGATGTGAAATGTGAAACTATCCTTTTAATATGACTGAAACTCCCCATTGAGGACTATCAGTGAGTATTTCTGGAATTCCTTTTTTCTGAAAGTGATAAAATACAGGTGCTGGTCATAATTAGAATATCATCAAAAAGTTGATTTATTTCAGTAATTCCATTCAAAAAGTGAAACTTGGATATTCATTCATCACACACTGATATTTCAAATGTGTATTTCATTTAATTGTGATGATTCAAACTGACAACTAATGAAAATCCCAAATTCAGTATCTCCGAAAATTTGAATATTACTTAAGACCAATACAAAAAAAGGATTTTTAGAAATGTTGGCCAACTGAAAAGTATGAACATGAAAAGTATGAGCATGTACAGCACTCAGTACTTAGTTGGGGCTCCTTTTGCCTGAATTACTGCAGCAATGCGGCGTGGCATGGAGTCCATCAGTCTGTGGCACTGCTCAGGTGTTATGAGAGCTCAGGTTGCTCTGATAGTGGCCTTCAGCTCTTCTGCATTGTTGGGTCTGGCGTATCGCATCTTCCTCTTCACAATACCCCATAGATTTTCTATAGAGTTAAGGTCAGGCGAGTTTGCTGGCCAGTTAAAAACAGGGATACCATGGTCTTTAAACCAGGTACTGGTAGCTTTGGCACTGTGTGCAGGTGCCAAGTCCCGTTGGAAAATGAAATCTGCATCTCCATAAAGTTGGTCAGCAGCAGGAAGCATGAAGTGCTCTAAAACTTCCTGGTAGACGGCTGCGTTGACCTTGGACCTCAGAAAACACAGTGGACCAACACCAGCAGATGACATGGCACCCCAAACCATCACTGACTGTGGAAGCTTTACACTGGACTTCAAGCAACGTGGATTCTGTGCCTCTCCTCTCTTCCTCCAGACTCTGGGACCTTGATTTCCAAAGGAAATGCAAAATTTTCTTTCATCAGAGAACATAACTTTGGACCACTCAGCAGCAGTCCAGTCATTTTTGTCTTCAGCCCAGGCGAGACGCTTCTGATGCTGTGTCTTGTTCAAGAGTGGCTTGACACAAGGAATGCGACAGCTGAAACCCATGTATTGCATACGTCTGTGTGTGGTGGTTCTTGAAGCACTGACTCCAGCTGCAGTCCACTCTTTGTGAATCTCCCCCACATTTTTGAATGGGTTTTGTTTCACAATCTTCTTTAGGGTGCGGTTATCCCTATTGCTTGTACACTTTTTTTCTACCACATCTTTTCCTTCCCTTCGCCCCTCTATTAATGTGCTTGGACACAGAGCTCTGTGAACAGCCAGCCTCTTTAGCAATGACCTTTTGTGTCTTGCCCTCCTTGTGCAAGGTGTCAATGGTCGTCTTTTGGACAGCTGTCAAGTCAGCAGTCTTCCCCATGATTGTGTAGCCTACAGAACTAGACTGAGAGACCATTTAAAGGCTTTTGCAGGTTAATTAGCTAATTAGAGTGTGGCACCAGGTGTCTTCAATATTGAACCTTTTCACAATATTCTAATTTTATGAGATACTGATTTGGGGGTTTTCATTAGTTGTCAGTTATAATCATCAAAATTAAAAGGAATGAACACTTGAAATATATCAGACTGTGTGGAATGAATGTATACATTATACAAGTTTCACTTTTTGAATGGAATTACTGAAATAAATCAACTTTTTGATGATATTCTAATTATATGACCAGCACCTGTACATAAGACAGAATAGAAATCAGCAGTGGTGTTTGGCCATCCTTTCTGAATGTTTCTGTCATAATTTTTTCTATTTTGCAGGGTTATGTTGAAGTTGTCTGATTTTGGGCAGTGGCGCAGCAACATACCATTCTGTAGATTCTGTTGCTAAGTTTGCATAAATGCTAGATGTTGATGATGTGATATGGTTAAATATTGGGGAAAGCATTTACTGTAACTTGATTTCCCCAGTCACCCAAGTGAATTGTTTGATAATTGGATCTGTGTGTGTAAGGATGGGCCAAGCCTGAAGGAAACAGGTTCTTAATGTCACAAAGTAAGAGAAGAAAAATAGTGTAACTTTATCAATAATATGTATAGGCGTTTTTGAGTTTCAGCAACTCACTCTTTTTGATTATTATACTTATTATTAACCTGACGTCACAATCTAGCTTGAGCACAAACAGGTGCTGATCAGCATTTCTGAATAGTTGCATATATTACATATTTGTAATGGTAAATCTGCTATGGACCTGTATTTTCAAATTACTTTCTTTCCCACCATTGATCCACTATCTAATACACTCTTATTCTATACAGGGTCAGGGGGGCTTGAGCCCATCTCAGCATATGTTGGCCGAGAGACTGGTAACGCCCTGGAGAGGGCCCTGTATAATACTGGGTTAACACATCTGGACACTTAGCTCACATTAGGGCTGTATACAATAAATTGAAATATTATCAAAATCGCACAATGGCCTACTGCACTTTTGTTGAAGGTAAAATGTATGCCAAAATGGAATTATAATGAAATGTACTGTAGTGCTGCAGAGATGCCCCTGCCTACAAGTCCTGTTCTCCAGATGTAAGAAAACATGTTGTCATGATGATTATTCCCAATAATTGTGGATCTTTATTACAAATTGCAAAATATGTCAGCATTATAAAGATGCTCCGTATTTGTATTCGACCACTCAAGGCGCTTTTTATACTACTACTGCATGCACCATTCACACACATTCATACACTGGCGGAACAGCCGCCAGGGGCAATTCGGGGTTCAGAATCTTGCCCAAGCATGCTTCGACATGCGGGCTGGGGGAGCCGGGGATTGAACCGTCGACCTTCCGACCAGCCAACCCACTCCACCTCCTGATGTGATTTGTTTTTGTTTTTTTACCATATTGTGCAGCCCTTGCTCACATTCAAACATCACGTACTAGCCAATAAAGAGTGTCCAGTTCACTGTACCGGCATGTTTTTCTCCCCGCAGATAATGTGTTTGAGGTATGCTTGCTGAAGAACACGTCAGGACTGGGCTTCAGTTTTAGTCGAGAGGAGAGCATCCCTGACGAACCCCACGGCTCCAGCATGGTGCGGGTTAAAAAGCTTTTTCCTGGCCAACCAGCTGCGGAGAGTGGTCGCATCAACGTGGGCGACGTCATTATGCGGGTCAATCAAACCGCCCTCAAAGGACTCTCGCAACATGTAAGTAGGATCTCTCTCCCTGCTGCGGTTACATCTTGATATAAATGGAAATCTAGTTGGAAGATGTTTGATGGCATAATTTATTTGGAATTGTTTCTCTGCGTGTCCTCCCATTCATTCACATAGGAGGTGATATCAGCCTTGCGAGGAACAGGACAGGAGGTGACTTTGCTCCTCTGTAGGCCTGACCGTGGGGTTCTTCCTGCAATGGACACTTCAGCTTTGGTGAGTAAATAATGCTCCTTTTTTTTTTGTCCCTAACTACTGTGTGCACATTTCAGGTACCAGTATTTGTTGGAAAGTCAATTATAATTGTTTCTTCCCAGACGCCCATTCCATCACCCCGTAAGAAGCCGGTGAACCAGGCAGAGTCCAGCCTGAGCTTCGGCAGGACAACCTCTCCTCAAAGTACACAAGGCAGCAGAAGTCAGGGCGTCGTGGAGGAGGCCCTGGAGAGGCTGCTGCTTAAAACCCCCGGCCGACACAACAGCTACAGCGACAGCACTGATGGGGATGAGGAGGTGGAAGAAGCCTTCAGCCCGAGCACTGTGGAGCACAGCAGGCAAACTTGGGAGCGGAGTGTCTACCACACTCCCAACAGCAGCAACCTGGGACTGGGACGCTACGACAGCACTGGTCAGCTGGATGACACTGGCCACTCAGCCTTCTACTCCCCAAACCTGACCAGATCGGACCTTACAAAGAGGTACTTGATCAATGTTAAAATAATGGTCATCAGCATTCAATTATATTCTTTGGTATCTTGTATGATTTTGTCTCTCTGGTTGTTTGGAAAGGTGTCCTTCATCCCCTGTGACAGCTGAGCTGGAGTCATCCCCCCTGCATATTGTGTCCTCCCCCACTGCCCCAAGCCCAGATCCCCTGCCTCCTCCACTGCCTCTGCCCTTAAACCTAACTGTGCCCGGCAATGTTCAGGACATGGAGGAATTTGTCCCGGTAAGGACTGAGGAAGGGAAGCTATCAAGATAGAAAGTTAGTGATCTGTGGATTTCTGATGTCTGACTCAGAAAGGGGTTACAGTAAAATGTGGATCTAAATTTTAAAGATTTATTCAGACAGAGGGTAATTCCTGTAACTGTGATTCATCTCTGTTGTTAGGATGTAGAGCTAAAGGTGTCCTTGGTAAAGTCAGAAAAGGGCAGCCTGGGCTTCACCCTGACCAAAGGTAATGATCATGGATGTTACATCCATGACATCGTCCAGGATCCAGCCAAAGGAGATGGAAGGCTCAGGCCCGGGGACCGAATGATTATGGTATGAATTCATCCCTAATCCCTTATTCTGGTCAAAGAGTGTGTTTCAACTTATGTTGTAGGCGCAATAATTATACACACAGAGGGATTGTTTCAAACTTGGTCTGAAAAGCAGTTTTCATTTAAAGGAATAGTTCAAAATATATGGGAGATATATTACAGGGCTTAAAGTTCTCCGGCGCTGTGGCGGAATTCCAGCGCGCGGTGTTTTTGTCTTCGACAGTATATAAATATGTCTGTGGAAAATATTCTTGCATATTTTTTAACTGTTGCGTGTTATGTGTGTTTGTGAAGCGCCAGTCTTCCTCTGCACAATTGGTGGCTCGGTGTCAGTGTATACATGAAAGAAAGGGGACTGGCACTTCCTGGCTACGTGGACACTCATTGGCTATTGTAGGCCGTGAACAGGGCATGGAAGTTTCTATAGAGTCAATTAAGGTGTCACATAAAAGGTCAATGTGTAGATGCGTTTTTTTGTTTACATGCTAGCTGTTAGGCTAATATAAAGCGACGCAATAGCAGTCCGTGTGTATTTATTGATATAATAATGCGTTTTGGACTAAATATTTTACTGGATTGGATCGTCTGGACCCTTGCCAACGTAACAAGGCCATTTTTGTCGGAATGTAATCCACCAGTGGACTACGGCTTCACAGATAACGTTAAGTGGTTTAAATTTTGATTATAGGCAGTGTGCTTGAAGTGGGCCACCGATGCCAGGAAGTTACTTATAAATTTTACTCTTTGGCTTTAATTCATTGAATCACGATCAAATCAGCACTTTAATTTGTTGAGAAAAAGGGACTGAAAAAAAATACTTAATTGAAATTTACTTAATCATAATTGTTTTGAATGTTTTACCTCAGATTTGTTAAGTGATCCTAGTGTTTCCCACAGAATGACAGTGTAACTCTGGCACCACCTATTAACAAAGTGCTACCCTAGACAACCCAGCTGTATTGTAACGTTAACTTAGCTCTTCTTATTAGCTAGGCACAATCAACCATCTGGTTTCTTCAACTTTCACTCAGGAGCAAAAATCTGCCTTATAATGATTTGACAACATAAGAATGATCGATATTGAACGATATGAAATGTTTTATCGTGATAACATTTTCAGCCGTATTGCTCAGCCCCTATATTTTCCACTTCAAGCACTGATTATAGGTGGTGGCAGAAAATGTTACCAGAATGCAGGAAATGGGAGGACCCCCTGGCCCCCCCCCCCCCCCCCCCCC
>NC_060162.1:10360585-10408577 GCF_021292245.1 Micropterus dolomieu | reverse complement strand
GCAGGAAATGGGAGGCCCCCCTGCCCCCCCCCCCCCCCCCCATCATATATTTCCACATGGAACGTTTTATCAAACTAGAGTACAATTATCTTCTTGTCTTCTTCTCGTGAACCCAGAATTGTATTTCTTCATGTTTCGTGAGCTAAGTGTATGTCAGACCACTTATCTGAGTCCCTATGTCCCCGTCAGTTTTCAACTCAAAGTTAAGCTCTTGCCCCCTACCCTCCATCTTTGTCGTAAATCCCGAACACATTTCAGGCACTGAAAAATTTCTTGCTTTAAGCCCTGCTTGTTGTTGTTGTTTTAGAGTTGAACAAGATCTGTGTCTGTAAATGAACTAGAGTGCTAAAGCCGAGCTGAAGATGCTTAGCATAAAAGCTGGAAGCAGAGGAAAACAGCTGGCTGGCTCTGTCCAAAGTCAAGTGTTTGGAATAATTAAATGAAATATGACATGTAAATTAGAATAATTAGAGATGCTGGAAGGCTGATATGTATTTATTTATTTTTTTTACTTTACCAGGCTAGTTATTTCCCCCTTCTTCCAGTATTTATGCTAAGCTGACCAAAAGCCTGTTGACTGTAGTTTGTATTTAGCGCACAGTATTTATGAGAGTGGTATCGACCTTCTCATCAAACTCGCCACAAGAAAGCAAATAAGCACATTTCCCAAATTGTTGCACTACTCCTTTTAATCCGTAATTTATGAATCTCTTATTTTTCCATCTCCAGGTGAACAACACAGATGTGACCAATATGGGCCACACTGAGGTGGTTAATCTTGTGCGTGCGGCCCCCCGTGTGGTTGACTTGTCAGTAGGGAGGGTCCTGGAGGCTCCAAAGCCCCCCATAGAAGCCCATCTGCTGCCTGATATATGTTTTAAGGGCAGCCAAGAACCACTGGGTAAGAAACTGCATTAACAAGATAAAACATCCCTGGGCCATCTGTACTTCAGGCACTGTATTTCCACTGTTCAGAGTTCTTGCAGGTCTAAATTGTATTACTCCTTTTTCTGTCACCAGGTTTGGTACTGGGTGGTGGCAGTGATAGTATATACAGCGTCTTGTATGTGAAAGACATCCTGCCAGGTTCAGTGGCCTTTGAGGAGGGTAGCCTGAGACCACTTGATCTAATCCACTACATCAATGGTGCTCCCACACAGGACCTGACTCTCAGTGAGAGCACCAGACTGTTAGAGCTCTCACTCAACAACCTCACTCTCAAGGCCACAAGGTAGTCTAGCAAACAATGAGATGTGTAGCCTATATAGAATATTTTCATGCTGATTAAGTGTTTGTTTTGCAGGATGGCACTACAGATGGTTATTTTTAGCTCCTGATACTGTATGTGGCATCATTTCAATCACATCAATAACTTTGTTTTTCTTGTTTTGTTTCTCTGGCTCAAAGGGATGGAAAGCCTGTTTCTCCTGCGCAGAAAAGTGTCTCTTTTCTTAACAACAACATTAGCCCCAACGTTTCATCCAGCATGAATGGTATGTTTCACATCTTAAAGGTGTTTCACCTGTAAAATGTTTGATTGTGTCTATTCTTTTACATGTAATTGCAATTATTTTACATTGGCAACAATATTTTCTATTTAAGGGTTTCTTAAAGAAGAAGATCCAAGAGATACAGAAGGTCTTGCAGCACTTTGTCCTTTAGAGGTAAGTTGTTTACCGTTTACATTACATTTTTGATTTCTTTCTTTCTATATGTTTAAAGTTGTACTTGACTTAAAACATTTGCTGTACCTTCTGTATAGAAGTTTCAAGCAAACATCTAGAACAGCTGTATTGTTAATACAAGGATGAATTTATGTTTACAGACTAGACATATTCTTATCACAAGGATATTGTGATCACTATCATCAAAAGCTTGACTGTTGCCATCAAGCTTGTGTCAGATAGCATTCATTTGCTTGTTTTCTTAATAGCCACTTTGCTACCAAACACTTAAAGGCGATTACACGTTTGTATGTTGAATATGCAGGAGGAGATCATAAAGTTGGATCTGGAGAAGCCGCACTCAGGAGGTCTGGGTTTCTCTGTGATTGGAGGGGAAAGAGGGATCTTTGTCAAGTCCATCACACCAGGGGGAATAGCAGAGTCCTCACGCCAATTGCAAGTGGGAGACAGGCTGCTGAAAGTGAGTGATGTTTGACAACTGCTGCTCAGAATTGAAGGTCATATTAAAGAGGTTATATTGTGCTTTTTCCCCTCTCTTTTATTGAGTTATATACCTTGAAAAAGCCCAAAGTCCACCCCAAAGGGAGTCCCTATCTCACACAGAAAACACTGCTCTGAACTACCCAAAAACAGTCCAGCCTTTTCTTCTGTTTTCTTGTGACTTCACAAGAAAACACGTCATAATGCTCGCCTAGCAGCTAGTCAGACACGCCCTCAGAAATACCAGTGAAAAAACACTCTGAGCTGCAGCACACAGTGACAAGATGTCCGCCAGCTGCCTCTCCTCTCTCTTCCAAACACTAGCTACCCTCCAGGCAGTCAATGGACATAAAGTTGTTACTGTGATGTAGAGACAGAGCTCAGTTAAAATGTTATAGATGAAACATACATTTGTTACTAATTAATAACTCACCACTCTGGAACTCTTGCTCCAGTCCATGTTGCTAAGATGGTAAGGTCGATATACAGCTGAACTGAAGCCGTGTTTACCGGCTTCTCACGACCCGCCCTACTCTGCTTCTGATTGGCTAGTAGTCCTTAACTAGGAGCTGCGCATGTGCAACTCCTAACAATTAGAGATAAGATGTATCACTCCACCGCTAAAAGGAACACACAGGGTGAAAAGAGGAGCTGCAGCAATGTGCAGTATGACAAAAAATATGGTGTTTTTTGGAAATGAAACCATGTAAACCTGTTCTGGTACAACCCCTAAATAAAAATTTAAACATGGAAATGAGCATATTAGAAAATGAGCATATTATAATGTTATATATGAATTAATGCATATTGTTTAATCGGCTAACAATTTTTTTTGTAATGTTACATGTGTATGCTTTCTTTTTGTGTGTATTTTCTCTAATGTTTTGAGACAACACAGCCCTCTCTGAAGGGTTTTAATTATGGTTGTCTTCCTTTTTCTTGCAGGTGAATGAAGAACTAATGACCGGTGTGTCCCACACCAAAGCTGTCACCACCATCCGTAAAGCTAAAGGCCTGGTACATCTTATAGTGTCCAGGCCACCAGACCAGAACCCAAACACATACCTGGCCTATCTGCCCATCAACTCTGACAAGTGCAATGGAAACACAGGTACAAGCAGAAACCCAAAACATGGGATTTCTATGCGTTAGAAACGTTTTATTTGATAATTGCTTTCTCCTGTTTAATTATTTACAGTCTTACTCCACTGTATTTAAATTGTGACTCGTGTGACTGTGATAAGTATTAGTTTTCTGATAATCTGACCGTGGACACAACCCACTCTTCTACATGTTGCTTTCAGATCTGAGTGAAGACAGTGGAGCGAAGACTAAGCTGCCCACTCTCCGTAATGAGATGAAATATGGCGGCTTCCCTCTCATACCACCAACAGGTAATAGCATGCAGGCTCGAAAATCTGCTGGAAATCTCAGCAGACCAATGCTGAATTAATTGATTTGTAAATTCAAACAATGAAATTGTAAATTTTACAAACTAGACTACGTTCCCATGTTTCACAGACTATGAAGGTGGTCCACTGGAACAGAAAAGAGAGACGGAGCACAGCGCAGAGCTTTCAGAGGACACCGATTGTGATGGTTCTTCTTTACCTGAAGACTCCCCTGAGGTACAAATCAAATCCATCAGACTTGATAAAACATTAAAACTATATGCTGGTTATATCTGATTTTTATTTTATTTTTTTAATGATTCTTTTATAATAGAGTTCCCGGAAAGTGGAGTGGAATGAGGAGAGTGTGGACGATCCAAGGAGCGAAAAGTAAGATTTTTGCTTTTGGCTCTACACTTATCACAATTAGGACTGTGAATATATTCACAACTCACCGTTTATATGTTCTAATCTAACAGCTATCTGCAAATGAGTGCTGGGCAGCCAGAGGAAGATGAAATCACATGGGGAAGTGATGATCTGCCTATTGAAAACATGAACTCCACATCAAGAGATGGTATGGCTGACTTTCTAAAATGTTAATTCATTAAAATTACGTGTAATGGGGAGTTTAAAATTGGGGTGGGCAAATGAGATCTAGATTTCTATGTTTATTTAGTGTGAGCATTGAGTGTATTGAGTGTGTAAAGAGGAAGCAATAGGTCAGGAGAATGTTTTCCATACAAGTCAGTCTTTCCTTCTTAGTGTCAGTGTTTATAGGGTCGTGTGTGTGTGTGTGTGTGTGTGTGTGTTACATGTGTCAGTTTCTTAAGTGACAAAAAGTTTTTGGCCATTACTTTTGTCATTTTGATGTTTATTTGTAATTCTTCTTTAACTGTTTTGTTCCCTCATTGTGTACAGATGGGCCAGTCATCACAGAGGATGAGCTGACCTCTTTGCCCCTCGTCAAGGTGGTCCCTGATGGCCAGTACACAGGACCAAAGCTCAACACTGTGGTCCGCATGATGAGGGGCCTTCTAGAGCAGAAGGTCCCGCTGCAGGAGTTTGAAGTAAAAATCTACTTTGAATTTTAATGCTGGTGAATTAATTGTGATTCATTACATTTTTATGAACATCTGTTTTCCTTCCTGGCAGAATCTTCAGAATCTACAGCCACTGGACGACTGTTTAATAGGTCAGACGAAGGAGAACAAGAAGAAGAATCGCTACAAGAATATTGTTCCCTGTAAGAACAGTCACAAATGTGCATATATTGTAAAAACCATTTACTAAGTTTCACTAAATCCAAAGTTGGATACCTAAAATGTCAAACATTATTTTAAAAATGATTGTCTTCTGTACGCATCTCTTCTAGTTGACACAACTCGAGTTATGCTGGGCAAAGACGGGGGCTACATCAATGCCAACTTCATCAAGATGTCAGTGAAGGATGAAAACTATATGTACATTGCGTGTCAGGGTCCCTTACCTACCACTCTGGGTGACTTTTGGCAAATGGTATGGGAGCAGAAGTCTAATGTTATCGCCATGATGACCCAGGAAGTGGAAGGAGGGAAAGTGAAATGTCAGCGGTACTGGCCAGACACACCAAGGACAGCAGAGATCGTGGGAGACAGGTTACAGATCACGCTGATCAAAGACCAATATCTCGACAACTTTGTAATCCGAATCATTGAGGTCAAAGATATCCAGGTTAGTTTATAACAAAATATGATAATTAAAAGTTGTATTCACTGACACATTAACTTAAGAGTTTCACCTTCCTCAGACCAATGAAATACAGCGTGTAACTCATCTGAACTACACGGGATGGCCGGACCACGGAACGCCCTCACAACCCGAGCAGCTGCTCACTTTTATTTCCTATATGAGGCACATTCATCGATCAGGGCCCATAATCACACACTGCAGTGCAGGCATTGGTCGATCAGGAACCCTCATCTGTATAGATGTGGTTCTGGGTCTCATCAGTAAAGACGCTGATGTAAGTAGGCAATCTTATGTATTGTTCATAAATAAGGAAGCTGCCATTTTTTGTTTGGTATGATCACAGTCTAATAAAAAAAAATGTGTAGTTTGATATTTCAGATGTCGTAAGGAACATGAGACTTCAGAGACAGGGAATGGTCCAGACAGAGGTGAGTTTTAATGTTTGCTTTTAATATTAAGTAGCTTAACTCTTTTGATCCTAGACCTCGCTGGCTCACGTTGTGTTCACACACTTTCCCTTTTTATTTTTTTACAGGACCAATATATTTTCTGCTATCAAGTGATCCTCTACGTCCTCAGATGCCTTCAAGCAGAGGAAAACATCTCAGGATAGTAGAAACCACATATTGTCGTCATGTAGATGTTGGGTGACTGTTTCACAAGAGCAAAACAAAAATGGAGGAAAGTTGACACAGGCAGAAATTGCCAAATTACACTACATGTTTTTAAAATGCCTTAAAATATTCAAATCCTTGAGAGTAAAAATCCTTTTTAAGAAGTCTATATTTTTATGTTTGCTTTTTGAGTTCTCTCTCTTTGGCTGCTACTACCTTTCAATGCATTTATGAGAACTGCTGTTTGTATTGTCACCTACAAGAGAACACCCTCCCCCCCTCTTTGGATAGTCTAAAATAATTATGAAAGTGATTTCATATTTTATGTCGAACAAAATTGTACTTGTGTATTTTGAATCCTATTTTGATGCTGGAACATGCCTTGACAGAATACTATGTCAGTATTTGCTTTGTAAATCTATTATACAGTACTTGCTTACTGCTTTGAGGTAAATGATGAAATTAAAAGTGTACATATTCATCTCCTGAAAATTAAACTGGATACATTTTAAATGTTATGTCGAGGAAAGTTTCTTTTTTTTTTTTCATTTGTGCCTTTTAGCATACTTTGAAATTCTTTTTCAGCCTTATTATCATTCATGCTGTGTAAAAAGGTTGCCATCATACTCTAAACTTCGTTTATAAAAACATTAACCTAATAAAGCTTTTCCCAGCTTGCTGCCTATCAAAAATTGGGGAAGAGAAGCTGCAACCTGTGCACCGTTATAAGGATTGATAACTTGAAATTACAACATATACACTATATATAAACCACAAACTGGGCTCAAAATTGACTAGGATTGAATCAATTCCCTGACACAGTTGATACAAATATTGGACCATCATACTGTATTTATGCCTGGCTGTTGCATTGGAATGCATATTACACCTCATGTTACCGTTCCTCGTGTATGTAGTTCCCTGAATGAATGCAGGGAGCAGGAGGTGTTTCCGCACAGACAGCTTGTCTCATACCAGTTTCACCACCATGTGGTGCCAAAATTCATTATATCACAGTGAAATAATTCTGGCTGTTCAGTTGCTCATTTAAAATTAGGCTCATAATGCTCAATATGTTGGATATACTCTTTACCATATCTATTCTTTACCGTGTGTCCACCATGAAGGAAACGCTTCTACAGCTCTACTGAAACCATTTAAAAATACAAAGCGAATATTACTCTGTTGGTTTAACTATTATTGTGAGTAAAAATTGACACAAATGCCTAAAAATAAAATAACCTTATCCTAAACATCTTCAGTTTTATTGGACTTATCCTCCTCTTGACAAACTAGTTATTGTCAGTGGTGGATGAAGTATTCAGATCCTTTTACTTAAGTAAATGTAGAAGTACTGCATTGAAAATGTTACTTGAGTAAAGGTATGAAAAATGTCCTGTGACTATTTTACATGATTATTCCTCATGCAATCAAGTATAAGGTTGAGGTTAAAACTTGTATCAGACTGTAATTAATCTGCTGATTATTTTCCCCATTAAGTGATTGTATAAATTATGAAAATAGTAAGAAATGTTGTCACAACTGCCCAGAGCCATACTGACACCATCACACTGCTTGTATTGACAATCTATCAATCAATCCTCAGTATGATTAAAAATACATTAAAATAATTAAAAGGAAAAGAGCAAATCATCACATAGGGGTGGTGGTGGGACAGTGGATAAGTCTCATGCCTTTGGTTTGAGAGACCCAGGTTTAACTCCCCACTGTGGCATGTCCACCAATGGGTCCCTGAGCAAGACACTTAACGTTAACCCCTAGTTGTTCCAGAGGTGTGCGACCTCTGAAGTAAAAAGCAATTGTAAGTCGCGTCAGTTAACGTTAAGTTAAATGAATAAATGTAATGTAACCAGAGAGGCAGGCAAACTAATGCTAACCAGTTTCTCGCTTCACAACATGAGCCCCGTGCCCAATTTATCGTGGACCAAGGAGGCAAGTACAGCCGCAGTAGTATACAAGATGTTAGGTGAGTGCAACGTTATTATTATAAAGTTTAGATAATTTAAACGCCCAAGCTGAGAAGAAGAAAACCAAACACGTCTCCTTTAATCAGAGCGGAAGTGACCAGGACCTGGCCGGACGTGACGTGACGCATGTACTTTCCGCTGCGAGTTAAATGGCAGCCTACACATTTGCCACGCTTGCCTTGTAAAATCTATTTTTTAATCATTATTTCTTCTTAACTAAAGCGCAAAATCATCTTTAACCATGTCTGGGCGACACAACAACAAATTGCCAAACAACTTGCCACAACTGCAGAATCTTATAAAACGAGACCCACAGTCGTACGTAGAGGAGGTAAGTGTTGTTGCCCAACATTGCTAAAGTATTTAAACATACGAGAACTGTGTCCTTACACTGCAGTAAGGAATGACTGGTGTTTTTTCTTGTGCCTTCAACAGTTTCAGCAGCAGTACCGGCATTACCAGTCCAATATACAGATATTCAAACTGCAGCCTGACAAGCCGAACAAGGAGCTGGCTGATCTTGTTATGTTTCTTGCTCAGGTAACTGTGTGTGTGTTTATGATTAGTAATGTGTGTTATCTTCCTGCCTTCTATACGTCCTGTAGCTAAAGCTCTTCTTGCCCCCTCCAGGTTGGTCACTGCTACCTGCAGCACCTGTCCACCTTCCCACAAGAGCTGACCGGGTTACTACTGAATCACCACACAGTCCTAGAGCCGGACCTGAGAATGGTGAGAATATGTGTCAACACAGGAGCTTCTTTTCTTATCCACATTAAATAATCGATCATACTTGAGTTTGTTGATATGCATGCAAAGTACATCTCTCTGAGCATTTACATGCTTAGCTGTGTTTCCTGTCTTTGTCAGACCTTCTGCAAAGCGCTGATTCTTCTGAGGAATAAAGATCTGATCGAACCCTCTGGACTCCTGGAGCTCTTCTTTGAGCTGCTGCGATGTCATGACAAACTTCTCCGAAAGGTGAGAGCCGAATATATCTGCAGCCGAAAAATTATCGGTGCCTTCATTTGATAGCGTTTAGTTTTTGGCATGACATTAAAAGAATTTTTTGAAATATTTCAAAATATGTTGCGTAGTAACTGTATTTTTAGTATTTTATTACATCTTTAAGTAGTTTTGAATATAAGGAAAGAGGAACCTATTGGTGATAGTTTGAGGTAGAGGGTGAATTTGTCTGTAAAAACATTATTGTACAAAGCTAATTTCACTCATGTATGCTCGTGTGTGTATAGCGTTCAATCTATAAATCTGATCAATGATTTCCTCATGTTGTTATATTTCTGTATTCATATGTTTTAATTGTTGTTTTCTGTGTTATTTCCCTCTTCCCCTTTCAGATGTAAACATTTGCTTTTCTCTCTCCACAGACACTCTACACACACATCGTAGCAGATATCAAAAACATCAATGCTAAGCACAAAAACAACAAGGTTAACACCGTAAGTACACATACTCGCATGTTTGACTGTGTGTAATATCATGTGACACAGCAGCCTAAAATAGTCACCACTCACCTTCTGTGTTATAATGTTGTGCATTTTAGACATTGCAGAACTTCATGTACACCATGCTGAGAGACAGTAATCCCATAGCAGCAAAGATCTCTTTAGATGTAATGATGGAGCTGTACAAAAGGAACATATGGTGGGTTTTATTTGTAAACTGGACTTAATTAAATCATATAAAGCTCTTATTTTACAAGAAGGTCTCATTATTTTTCACTGCTTTAACCTGATTGTCTTTTTGTTTGTGTGACAGGAATGATGCCAAAACAGTTAATGTCATTACAACAGCGTGCTTCTCCAAAGTGACAAAGGTATGTTTTTTTTCACATTGCTTATTGTATTGCATATTTGGCAACCCTGTACATCCTCACCTGCCTCTCTTCCTTTTTAGATCCTTGTTGCTGGTCTTAAATTCTTTCTGGGCAAAGATGAAGATGAGAAAAATGATAGCGATTCAGAATCAGAGGCAAGTACCAAAGATATGTCATTAAAGCAAAGATATTTTTCGCAGTCTAGTAGGGAGTGATTTATTATTGAATAGTGCATGTGTAAGACATAGAAATGTGGTTTAGATTTGTTGTGCTGTTTTTGTTAAGAATCAGTCTTTACCTTTCAGAATGAAGGACCATCAGTCCGAGACCTGAAGGTGAGATACTCTACCGGCAAGAAAACCACCAAAAACAAGAAGAAGATGGAAAAAGCAATGAAAGTCCTCAAGGTACTAGTGTTGCATTTACTACAGAGGCATCACTTTTATTGTTACATTTGTGATCAAAGGAACTGAGTTAATTTTTTTTAACTCTTTGGGCAGAAACACAAGAAAAAGACAAAGGCCGAGGTGTTCAATTTCTCTGCCATTCATCTAATTCACGATCCTCAAGGTAGGTTCACCTGTCTTCTCCACAACACCAGCACAAAGAATTTGGCATTTGTACTTCAGTTTACAAAACTCTAATCCATTGGATATTTCTTTTTGTTAAGATTTTGCTGAAAAACTCTTGAAACAGTTGGAAGATTCCAAAGAGCGCTTCGAGGTGAAGATCATGTTGATGGAGCTCATATCCAGACTGGTTGGAATCCATGAGGTAGGTGACGTGGCTGTCATCAGCTAGTTTGTACACACCTTTTAGGAAGTTGACTTAGAACTGGCCCTCATGAATATTGGTGGCTCTATAAAGCATTTTATCCAGAATAGGCTAACAGATTCAGAGACCAGTGCAGTAGGTTATTTCTAATAAGATGAATTGTTGCTTTTATGCAGCGCAACTTTAAAATAATCACTGATCTTGTGTAATGGGTTATATTGAGAAATTATTTAAAGTGGCTACAATCAATATTTTCATATTGACAATGGCTCATTTAACAACTTGAATGTCAAAGGAGTTGCTTGTAGTGAAGAACCCACAGAGAATTATCGCTCGACACTACAGTTCCCCTCAACTTTATAGAGTTTTAAAGCAATATCAAGCTCATTGTTTTGGTTTTCTGGCCCACACCATTACTGTTTTAGTTCACTCTCACCGCTCCGAGTCCTTTCAGTTGGAAAGCTCTAAAAACCCACTACCTGCTCAGCACTAAATGTCAGATAGGCACAGCTAGTGGCTGTAACAGTTCTTACAGTGCCTCTGTAATGGGAATCATGCTTTGGACACTGACTGGATATAAGTATAAATAAGGTATGAATAATAATTTTTACAGTGAGTATAATGCTGTGTTCTTTTCCAGCTTTTCCTCTTCAATTTTTATCCCTTTGTCCAGAGGTTTCTACAGCCCCATCAACGAGGTAAAACTAACTCACACTGACTGTGTGTGTGTGTGTGTGTGTGTGTGTGTGTGTGTGTGTAATATCTATCTTTTTTTTTTTTTTAAGCATAATTTTTTAAGTTTGTTTTTCTTTCACACTTCTTCACAATGTAAACTTCTTTTTCCCACGCCAATAAAGACCCACTGAATTAGATTCGATTGAAGTAAATGAAAGCCTTTTGACCTCTGTGGACGAGACATGTGAAACAAACTGTTATCTTTCTAGAGGTGACAAAGATTCTCCTGTGTGCTGCCCAGGCTTCCCACCCACTCGTCCCACCAGAGGTACAGATCTAAAACGTTCAGATTTATTTTGTTTGTTCACACGTGTGGACTTAACATACTGCAGGGGGTTCCACTCTAACACTTTTTGTACATTCCCACTTGTGCAGATCATCGAGCCTGTAATCATGACCATCGCCAACAACTTTGTAACAGACAGAAACTCGGGGGAGGTTATGACCGTGGGGTAAGTAGCAGACCTGTCTACTTTCAGTGATCCAAAGTTGGTATGGATGAAAATGTGAAGATTCAAATGAACAATACAAATCCATACAGTTATTTTGTGACTACAATACCAAGTGTTAATTAACCGTGTTAGAGTAAATTCTACCCCTTTTTTGTTTTCAAGTATCAATGCCATCAAGGAAGTGGCGGCCCGCTGTCCTCTTGCCATCACTGAAGACTTGCTGCAGGACCTGACCCAGTACAAGACCCACAAAGACAAGAGTGAGTGACTACCAGTGTACCTTTGTCCCAATTAAAGGAGGTGTAAACATATGTTCACTCACAAAAGAACACATTTTTGTCTGTATTTGCCCTCAGACGTGATGATGTCTGCCAGAGGACTGATCCAGCTGTTCAGGAGTCTTAATCCACAGATGCTGCACAAGAGGGACAGGGTGAGCTAACTGTGTGAATCTTACTGAAAACAACACTGAGTATCATGTCTTAACATTAAACAAGTTTTGGCATAGTTTGTTTAGTAAACTGTATGAAAAGAAAACAATTACTTAATGTATGAGGAACAAACTCTTTTAAAAAGAGTTACAATTAAAAACACTTATACTCCCTGAATGTGCAGTTTATTTGTATTGTTGAAATTTTGATCCAGAGAGGGGTCCTGATAAATTATGTTGTAGTTACAGAAGCACACAGAGGAGAGTAGTGCCAAAAGATCCAGAAGTATAATGCTGACAAAGCACAACATTACTATGGATATTTAAATTTAAATCATTGTAAATGTCTAGGGGAGACCCACAGAGGCATCAGTAGAGGCAAAGATCAAAGACTATGGAGAGCTTGAGGCTAAAGACTATATCCCTGGAGCTGAAGTCCTGGAGGTGGAGGAGGAGAACAGAGAGGGAGAGGAGGACGGAGGTAAGCAGCTATTGAATGGACTGCACTTGTATAGCTCCTTTCTAGTCTCCTGACCATTCACACACACATTCATACATTGATGGCAGTGGCTACCATGCAAGGTGGCTGGAGCAGAAACAAATACACTCACACAATTTGGGGTTCATTATCTTGCCCAAGGACTGGAGGAGCAGGGGATCGAACCACCGACCTTCTGATTAGTCGATGAGCCGCTCTTCATCCTGAGCCACAGCCACCAGTTTTTTATTGTGTTATTGAATCCATAAATTGAATTGATCTGTAAAACAGAATCCAGTTTCATACAGCACTCTGATAGAGATGACAGATGATCAATATTAAGCTAAAGTGTGTATTTTTCATATTGACCAACAGATGGCTGGGAGAGCGCCAGTATTAGTGATGACGATGAAGACGGGGAGTGGGTGGATGTCCAACACTCGTCTGATGAAGACACAGGAGAAGTGGTGAGCGTGAAATCGCATAGCTCAAACTGCTGCTGATTAATTAAGTGTGGTTGTTAAATGTGAGAGTCGTCTGTGTTCGTGTAAGGCGGAGAAACTTCAGAGTATGCCAGTCGAGGAAAGAAAAGCCAAAGCAGCGGCGGTCAGCGGCAGCAGGCTCCTCACTCAAGATGAGTTCAAGAAGATCCGTCTGGTCCAGATGACCAAGGAAGTCAACGCAGCACCGGGCAAGGGCCAGAAGAGGAAAGCTGTGGACAGTGATGACGAGGGTGACAGAAGGTTAGAAAGCAATTTGAACTTAAAGCATTATATCATTTACCATATTATTTGTGACACACTTTCTTTTTAATAAGAGCATACGGGCTGAGTTTGTTTATTTTGTTAATAATGATAGATGATCATACTTAGATTTATTTGTGTTTTTTTCCCCCCTCAAATCTTTCAGAGGAGAGCTGCTTACCTTGAGGAATATTGAGAAACTGCATAAGAAACCAAAAGCAGACAAGGAAACACGCCTGGCAACAGCACTGGTAAAACTAAAGCTTCAAGTAACTGTAGGGTGATTTGAACTATTAAGAGTAACCCGACTGAAATACTGTTGACTCTAGAAAGTCATTCATGGGAAGTTTGTATATATTGCCGTTATCTATTCTATCAAAATATTACTTTGAATTTCCTCATTTGGTTTATAAAATGTCAGAATTATTTGAAATTTCATTGAAACAAACCAGCAAATATTCACATTTGAGAAGCTGGAACAAGATCATTGTTAATATTTGTTGATTCATTTCAGCTCTAATGACGTGCTTGATTTGTCTAGGCGGGACGGACCGACCGGAAGGACTTTGTCAGGAAGCGGACCAAGCTGAACCCACACGCCAGCACCAGCAACAAGGAGAAGAGGAAGACGAAGAACTTCATGATGATGAGGCACAGTCAGAATGTCCGAACCAAAGGCAAACGCTCCTTCAGAGAGAAACAGGTAAGTCACACTTGTCAGATAAATACATGTGGGAATAAACTTATGTATTCGTCTGTGAAGAAATTGGTTTTATTGGATCTAAAGACGCAACAGTCTTAGCACTTTAACTGAAGAGATTTTGTTTTTCTTATCCAGCTTGCTTTACGTGATGCCCTCTTGAAGAAGAAGAAGCAGCACAAATAGGACACATGGACATAATGTTACATTTGCCTCGTGCTGGCCATCCGATCGCCATCACAAACCTGCTCTATTACAAGGTCTAATAATATTCTACATCCTCCAGGAAGCCTGTAAAACTTGTACTTATTATTGTGTTATTTTCAGCACACGAACTGCATACATTTACATTGTTCTGAAATAAACAAACTTTGATAATTGTGTGAAGGTTTCTGGATGGGTAATGGTTTCATAATTATGTTTTGGTCTATTTATGCTACAGCCACATAGGCTGATAAATGGCCTCTCATTGGTCACAGTTTAAATCACCAGAAAATGATCTGTCTCTGTAATTTGAAGTATAATGATGGGTATTATTTTGGACCGCTCCAGTTTCCCTTTCCCTTTACAGTTTACTATTTATCTGAGAACACACTCAACACAGGACATAGCTTTGGTAGTTAACAAAACGTTAAACAGAAAATTTGCTGTCAAACTCTAGCTTCTAGCAAATTGTAATATTTCAGGCATCTCAGATGTGTCTATGGATCTATACCTCACCAATAGTATATTGTAGTCTTATTGGGTTTTCATATATATTTTAGATTTAGAATGTAATCTACAAGTATGAGTATAACATCTGTCAACAATAAACTGTTTTTAATATTTCTGCTTAGTGTCCAGAAGGCACAGCAGAAATATGCAGACGCTGCACTGTTGTAAAGTAAATGGAATTGAACTGGGATACGAAGGTGTTGTTAATGTATAATTTCAGAAAAGTATAACAATTGTAAACTGTAAACTGTAAACTTTTACAGTTTAACATTTCCTTACTTTGCACATTACATACCCTAGTGCTTTATTTTGAACATGTCCGTGTTATTTGCTAGAACTTCTGTTCAGTGAGGCAGAAGACAAAATAAGACAAGTGAAGCTGTCGCACTGATCAGCTTCAGAAACTAAAGTGACTGGAAAGAAACTGTCCGCTTTTAACTAGTGACGTTTGGCTGTAGTTCAGGTAATGCGTAAAAACTACAATACCCATGAAGCGCCTGGAATCACAACAAACGTGCTAATACCAAACATTCCTCTCAATGAAGCCGGCATCTTAATTCCTGTTGCGACATGAGGTATCTAAATTTAATATTGTTGACATAACACAACAATTACCTAATGTTTTACAGGGATGTATGCCATTCTGCGTTTAGTATTTTCGCTAAATTCCTGGTTAAATCTGTTCCGTTCCCTGTCAGCTAACATTAGCTCTCGCACGGATGCTAGTCTGCCTGGTAGTTACTGTTACTAGCAACCAAGCTAACCATTAAGCAAGTAAATTACGCTAGATAGCTTCATCATCTTCTTTAGAGCAGTGTCGTTTTGTTTAGCTGGTTTAACGTGGTGTAACGTTAGAAATACGATGTTAAAATGGATTGCGGCAACATTAACTAAAGTTTCCATAACGTTGCGTTAACGTTATCCCCATGATAACCCGAGCTCATGTTCATAAACTCTTGACGTGTGTTTGATGTTGACGATTGTATTTCGGCTTTTCTTATCTGTCATGCCCGATATTATGTGCTAACGTAGCTGTGATAAATAAGAGTATGTTTTGGTGTCGTACCCAAATATTAGAGACACATAAAATATAAGTTCAGGTAACATCTGCAGCTGCCAACTGTCGTTTACATCAAACAGCTTGGTAGCAGTAGAGCTGGTGTCTTATCTCAAATATTTGCATCCCTCATATCCCCTCTTTGTGTTATGTTGTCTAGGAGTTACCTGTTAAAGCCTCCAAAAAAGTACTTTAATTCAATTTATATTTGGTACATAATAGAGCTACAAGGGCTAGTTTGGTAAAGGAGGACCAAAGATTAGACTTGTGCAATACACTAATGTTACTTTTTAGACAGCAAGCCTGATGGTATAGTGGTATGCTGGTTGCTTTTGTGAGACTCCTTTTGTATGGTGGACATAGATGCATAGAAACAATATGTATGAATTTAGCAAGCGGTTGCTGTCTGCACAAATTGTTTTTCAGTTTGTACTGGGTGGAGTGGAGTAGTTGTGCAATACATCTCTGTCGTTAAATTATTGACTAACGCACTCCTCATAAATAATACAACATGGTGATGCTATAATCTTTAGGCCATGAAAGCGTTCCAGCGGATCCTGAATCTGTCTTTGAATTAAGTGGATATTACAAAGTCCCTGCATGTGTTGAGTAACCAGACCATTTCCAAAGAGGAAGCCTATCCACGAGCCAATAAAAAGTAGAACAGAAGTCGAGAGAGCCTTTGATCATTAGTGCATGTGATGGGACTTGATGTTTCTGCTCTTATAGCTGAGAGGACTAGCGATGAGGGGGCGATACACTGAGTCTATTCAGTGACAGAGACATAGCTTAAAAGAGACTCTGCATCATCTGTAAGGTGTGGGTGGAGCTTTATCCTCTGGCTGTCTGCTTTCTCTCTGACATCAGCTGTGAAGATTTTTCATCAGATTCACCAATAGGTAGGAATTTTTATGGGTTTGATTGCACTGGTTTTTCTTCGTGGTGTGCCATGTTAGCTTGGAGTTATCTGCTTGTCCTGTTTTTCCTTTTTTCTTCCACATTTGGCTCCAATCTCTGCTGAACGAGTAGGCTAAAGGGTAAGTGACGCTGAAAAGGAGAGGAATAGTGATCAAAGTTGCTCAGCTGGCAGGCGATGTCCTCCAACACCAATTTCCCTTTTGTTTCCTCCATTCAAGTCAAGTTTTTCTTACATGCTACAGTCAATGGCAGTGATAATTTGACTTTATTATAGCTAATGATCGGCTCGTTCAGTTTATTCTAATATTTACTATTTGCAGCCTCTCCTCATAATGGTACTGGGTTAAACAGGGCTGCAACAATTTTTTTTATTGTCAGTACATCTTTTCTATCTGTCTATTTTTTCCCAAATCCTCAGTTATTTCTTTTTAGATGATGAAATGTCAGAGAATATTGAGAACTGCCAATCACAAGTTCACAAAATTGAAGACGTCGTGAAACCGAACAATATCCAATTAACAACCGAGAAAGGAGACGTGTCTTCACATATGAGATGTTCGGAACCAGGGAATGATTGAATGAATTTTGGCTTCTAAAACAAAAAGACTGAAATGGTGAGTCAACAATCTAAAATAATTGTTCCACCACTAGTTGCAAGAATTTTAGTTAAATATACAAGGCAAGTTTATTTGTATTGCGCATTTCAGCAACAAGGCTATTCAAAGTGCTTTACATAAAACATAAAAGTAACATAGGTAAATATAAAAAAGACATCTAAATACAATTACAAGAGTCAAATAGAAAATATAAACAGGTTAATTTACCCGGTAAACCTGTTTGTTCACCCATAATTCTAATGGGTTACATTACATAATCAGGCTTTTTAACTTCCGTTGTTGCTTTTTGGATTTCCCATCTTTGGTCAAACCTTGTAAGATATTTATTTCCTCTAATTCAGCATCGTCAACGTGAATCCAGATTCTTTGCGCTACAATCTTGGTAAAAACAGTCAAAACAGCGGAGAGAGCTTAATTCTACTCAGCCACCTGAAGGCAGTCAAAACAGTCGAGAAAAAACGTTCAGCCCACTTGGCTCTGCCCGGACACACTTCGACCCAGACAGCAGAGAACTATACTAGAGATTCTGCTCGGCCGTGTGAAGACTTGGTCTCAGTACTTATGAAGGAGAGAGGAGAAACCAACTGAGTTTCAGAAGCAAGTAATATTTGATTCTAGAAAAATCTTACCCCAAAAACAGGGCAGTAAATCTTACAGCACAGTGTAAAATATTAAGAAATAAAAAGTAAGTTACCAGTAGTTTAATATGAACAAAGTCTGTTGGTGACTGAGATCCTAAATACTTGACTGCATGTGTTCTTTTGAACATTTGACTTAATAGGATGAACATGTGTGTAACTTTCTACCGTATGATATGGCAGTAAATTAATATGGCACCAAATTTTCAATATGGAGATCATGCTGTGATATTTATTGTAATATTATTTTGTTCCATAATACCTACCCATATCTGCCGCTGTCTTTATATGGTTCCAGATGTATTCTTTAAGCAATTCTTCGTGCTTCAATGTAAAATTCCTCTAATCTGTCTTTTAGGTGTTGTTTCCTGTAGGCAGCTATGGCACCAGGGGATGTGGTGCCAGACCATGCCAAGCAGCTGAAGTCCAAGGAGAAGCGGCCTGGAAACAAGGCTTCAAAAGCAGACTGCGAGCCTGATGGGTCCTTTGTCTTCGAGGCTCATGAGGCTTGGAAGGACTTTCATAACTCCCTCAGGCATTTCTACGAAGTAGGAGAGCTCTGTGACGTCACGCTGAAGGTAGGTCACCCTGTCCAGACTCAAGTAACGAGATTTGACTAGATTTGATTGCCTCCACTGATCTTTTGTTGATGTTTTCAGTCATGTCCGGTTAATAAATAAATTAATAAGCAGTTAGCTTATTGATACTGTATGTAGGTGTGCTTTGTTGCCTGTTTTTTCAAACATGTATTTTGTGTTTGTCTCTTTTTGTAGGTTGGCAGTAGGTTGATACCATGCCACAAGCTAGTGCTGGCTTGTGTGATCCCTTACTTCAGGTACATTTGTTGTTTTATTTTTTGAGGAAGACCTATATAGCAATTTTTCAGTACAGCACCAACAGATAAGAGGGTTTTTTTCTTACTAGTGAGCACTTCATCTCTTAATGATTTAATCAATCACGTTAGTCTCTAGCTTGTTTTCTAAAAGCCAAATATAATATCCCAGATACACCTTTTGCTCTGACTAAACGTACAGAAATGAAGCAACAAAGAACTATCTGTAAACTGTCTTGAGCCTGAACACGAGGTTCCAATGTCATGAAAAAATCAAACACAGAATTTTGTCATTTCTGTTTAGATCATTTGTATGAAGATGCTTAGATAGATACATTACATACGATAGGCCTGCACGATAGTTGGGCATGATAGCACATGTTATTTTTGTTAAAAGAGAGAAGACAGTACTAGCACAAAATAACAAAATTTGCTTTAAAACATGTAATTTCAATGTCAACTAAAATATAGTGATTGACTGCCCTAATCAATTGTCAGTTGGGGTGGAAGTGTACTCTCTGGGCCTCCATACTTAATGAACAGAAACCAGTGGCGTAGTCCCTTAAGGACTCAAAGACAAAATTTATTTTATGTTTGCAGAACACAAAGCTTTGTGGAAGGTGTTACATCTTGTTCTTGTGTAAGTTGCTCTTTCTTCCCTCAGGGCCATGTTCCTGTCAGAGATGTCCGAGGCTAAGCAGGAACTGATAGAGATCAAGGACTTTGATGGTGATGCCATCCAGGACCTGGTGCATTTTGCCTACTCCTCCAAACTCACATTAACTGTGGACAATGTCCAGCCACTGCTTTATGCTGCCTGCATCCTTCAGGTAAAGACACACAAGTACAATCAGTCAACAAGTTGTGCAGGCGCTTTGTTCTCCTTAGTTTACATGAACTAAGTGGGTTCTGAATTTTCAGTTACATTTTAAGTGTAGTGATGCTCAAACTCTTATTTATCAATTTAAAATATCATGACAATTTTTACACAGAACAGAATGTAATTATGTAATGCATTGAGATAATCTGCAACATTGCCTTATTACTGCCTCAATCTGTTAGGTGGAGTTGGTGGCAAGAGCCTGCTGTGAGTACATGAAGGCCCACTTCCACCCCACCAACTGCCTGGCAGTTCGTACCTTTGCCGAGAGCCACAATCGTGTGGACCTGATGGATATGGCCGACCGCTATGCCTGCGAGCACTTCACCGAGGTAGTGGAGTGTGAGGACTTTACATGCGTGTCTCCCCAGCACTTACGCACATTATTGTCCTCCAGTGAGCTCAATATCCACTCAGAGACACAGGTGTACAATGCAGCAGTGAAATGGCTGAAAGCAAACCCACAGCACCACGAGGCCTGGCTGGACCAGATCATGTCTCAGGTTAGAGAGTGCATAGCTTCAATGAGAAGGGTCTATCTTCCTGAATTTAATATCTCCTAAAGTTTCATGACTGGAAGTAGCTTCAGTATGTGTTCTAGTGAAGTTAAGACTTTTATGACCTATTAGGCTGATTACCTGAAGGTTAAACTACATAACTGTGAGTGAAATTAGTGTCAGTGTTACACATATGTTCACAGCTTTATCACTTACACAACCACAACACAACGTGTATGGTCTCTCCTACAGGTGCGCCTCCCCCTGCTGCCTGTAGAGTTCCTGACTGGAACAGTAGCTAAGGATGAGATGATCAAAGGTAACCTGAGTTGTCGCGACCTGATGGACGAAGCCAGGAACTACCACCTGCACCTCAGCAACAAGGTGGTGCTGGACTTTGAGTACTCAGTCCGTACAATACCCAGGAAACACACTGCAGGTAGTACTTACTAGTGATTTTAGGGCATTTTTTACTAACATTCAGCATGTTTCCTCATCATGCTAAAAAATACACAGCTACATTCATGAAAACCAAATGACTTTCTAGGTTTTCATGTTTGTTACCTGCTTAGTCTCGTCTTCATAACATAAGCAAAGTCATAAAAATTGTAATAACTGCTTTGTCATGTAGATATATAGTTTCGTGTTTCATCTGTAGGCTTAAGTGTGACATGTGTTCTCTCACTGTGCTAACGTTTGGTTCTTTCCTGACACTTCTTCAGGGGTTTTGTTCTGTGTGGGTGGCCGTGGGGGTTCTGGTGACCCATTTCGCAGTATCGAGTGCTACTCCATCACTAAGAACAGCTGGTTCTTTGGTCCTGAAATGAACAGCAGACGGCGTCACGTGGGTGTAATATCTGTAGGAGGTAAGAAGGGTTATATATATAATAACACTATAGACAGTAAAAGATGGGGTGTGGAAAGATGAGCATTTGTGTTTAGAAGAGCTCAGGGAAACGTTATATATTATACAGTCAGTAGTCAGTTTATTAGGTAGGCCTAGCTAAAACGAATGTAGTCTAATACAACAGTTCTGTAATAAATTTTGCTCTCATGAAGGTTATAATGTTCAGATTATTTGAAACTGTTTTAGAGACGAATTGGTTCAACTGACCCATGTAGATTATGTGGATTGTGGTGTTAATCTGTTTTGCATTATACAGCTTTTTTCTAATATTTGAATTTTGAATATAATTTAGAAAATGAAATATTTGGATCACAGATTCACTTAAAAAGTGAATACAGTATAATAGAGTATTGCAGCATAGCAAATGAAAACATGTGTATCTTTGTAAAAAAGTACTGCAGTCAACGTCATATCTGTTTGACGTTGCTTTCCTTAGGCAAGGTTTATGCTGTTGGGGGCCATGATGGTAACGAGCACTTGGGCAACATGGAGATGTTTGACCCCCTCACCAACAAGTGGATGATGAAAGCCTCTATGAACACCAAGAGGTACACAGACACACAGTTATTTGATTGATTTGTGTTTCTGTTGATGCTAAATTTTGATTTCCGTATTGCCTTAGAAATTTTTTTTTTGTTTCTAAGTTTAAGTATTGACTTAAAAATTGGTCCTCTTTTCAGCCCTTACATGCTCAGGAGCAGGCCAGATTGATACCTTAACATGCATTTCGTCTGGTGTACCTTTTACTATCTGCTGTATGCTTTTGCTATGCTTAAAGTATTGGGTAAACAGCAAAAATACTGCTTTGAACAAGGATGTATGTGTTTCTCAGGAGGGGTATAGCCTTGGCAGCGCTTGGTGGTCCTATCTATGCTATTGGAGGTCTGGATGACAACTCCTGCTTCAACGATGTGGAGCGTTACGACATCGAAAGTGACTGCTGGAGCGCTGTGGCACCGATGAACACGCCCAGAGGAGGAGTGGGATCCGTGGCATTGGGGGTAACACTGTGGAGGAAAGCCAATTGATTGTGACTGATATGTGATCTCTACTGTGGACTTCACTGCTCTATACCTTCTCCTTGCCAGAGTTTTGTGTACGCAGTGGGAGGGAACGATGGGGTGGCGTCGCTGTCTAGTGTGGAGCGGTTTAACCCACACCTCAACAAGTGGATAGAGGTCAGCGAGATGGGCCAGCGACGAGCTGGAAATGGAGTCAGCAAACTCAATGGCTGCCTCTATGTAGTGGGTGAGAGGAATAACTGAACAAAGAACACTTCAGATCTGATCACTTGAATATTGTTGATTTGAGTACAGAATTTTGTCTGCATTTGCATTTTCTTTTTATACACCCAGGTCACTTGCCTCCTACAATTTTATACACAAGTCAGTCACTCAGGGTTCATTAAAATGTCTTTTGTGGCATTTTGCCTTGTCAATAGCTGTGTAAGTGCTTAGTATGGATGCATGAAATCATTAATGTTGTCTGTTACATTAGTAACAGCATAATCCTACATAAAGCAAATGAGCGTTTGCAGTCATTACACCTAAGCGTGTTGTCTGCCAGGTTACATGCCAGTTTCATGTTTGTCCCTTGAGCTTTTTTCACAAAGGCACCTAAGAATCGTAGGAGGTACTTTCGTTTTTTGAATAAGTGTCTCTCTCGTCTTTCCTAAAGGCGGTTTTGATGACAACTCACCCCTGAGCTCTGTAGAGCGCTTTGACCCAAGAATGCACCGCTGGGAGTACGTGTCTGAGCTGACCACCCCACGTGGGGGAGTCGGGGTAGCCACTGTAATGGGAAGAGTGTTCGCGGTCGGGGGTCACAATGGGAATATCTACTTGAACACGGTGGAAGCTTTTGAGCCACGAATGAACAGGTGAGCAGGAGATGAATGAGGGCTGCGTGATGTGATGTGTTTCTAAGGTATTGAGGTGGGATTTGGGATGAGTTAATAAGGGACAAGGGATCTCTGTGTTTTGGTAATAATTTAAGAGCTGAGATTAACAACACCGTGCCTTCAATTCTTGTTAGATGATTTATATGAAAACACAAGCAAATTGAATAAACATTCCCCCGTTGGCAACTAGGGCTGAACAATAATCAAAATCTTTTTGAAATTGCGAATGGCCTACTGCAGTTTTCAAATCGCAGGAGGTTCAATATTTGTTAGGTGTGTAAAAAATACTATAAACTATTTTAAATTAAATATTGTCGTGCTGCAGAGATGTCCTAGCCTACACGTCATACTCTACAGACTTAAGAAAACATCTTTGTTTGGTACAGATCCCTGCAAAAGTTGCAGTGTCAGTCAAAATAATGGCGAATTATTTTCAGTATCATTAAGCCGTATTGGCAACACAACGCTCAATAAAGATTCTCAAATCTGGATGAAATGTAATGGCAGAAGTCTACATTTGAAGCTTGTGTGACTTATCTGCTGAAACAAGGCTCAACCTGTTACATACTTGAATAATTGCTCTAATTGAAATCATTTTTATTATGCAGTTACTTGCTCAAATTGTACTGTTTAGTACTTCTACCGCGTCCTCCTTCTCTTCCTATGTTTTGACTTGTATGTGTTTGCTGCTCAGATGGGAGCTGGTGGGTTCGGTGTCTCACTGCCGCGCCGGAGCCGGAGTGGCTGTCTGTTCGTCACACGTCAGCCAGATCAGGGACGTCGGCCAGGGCTCCAGCAACGTGGCCAACTGCATGTGACCGCCCGCCCAACCCCGGTTATTCCCAGGTGACTGACTGCCAGGTCTTGCCGTCAGACCTGATCACTGCACAAGCACACAGACAATGACTGAGTTATGAGTGAGTTATTTCGGCAGCCGTCAGCTACTGTCGCCACTGTATGAACGTCGGCTTGAAGCTGTTCAGTTTGCACACAGTGACTGAGGAATAGTAGGGAGATTTTACTGACTTGACGTGCATATCTGACAAATGAGGTCTTCTCTGACTAAGTGACACGTTCTCCTTGACTCCTGCTGGTGTTATTTGCAATCAGTGATGTAGTATTTTGTACTGTATTTTCTTCTGTTTGACTGCCTTGACATAGTTTGACTTTTGTTTTGTTTTTTAAGGGAAAATATTAGCCACGCCTTGTATTTAATACTAACATCTTGAGAATGAAAAGTGTGTTTGGGTTCATAACTACTAGGTTAGCTGTGCACATTATGAACGGGGACTGTATAGTGGGGCCTGTATGGAAAGCTTTTCAACGGGCTCTTCTTAAAGATGGTTTACTCGTCGTCTCTGCAGTTGTTTTCATTATCCACAGAGATGTGATCACACTGCATTCAACACCTTGTTTGCGGTGCAGTGTGTCCAAAAACATTATAATCAATTAATCTGAAATACGATGTTAAGATGTCAAATACATTTCCAAGATTCCTTCGATCTTATGCCAGGTTAAGTAGAAGTATCTGTTAGAGCAGTTAGACTTTTCAAAGGTGCTTTTCAACATCATTCAATCAGCAGTTCCAGCTGCAGTGAGCTGGATCGTATGCCAGCTTTTAGGAATTTGCCTGTAATTGTGTTTGAACAATCATTTATGGCCGACTGGGACAAATCAGCCATTGGTGAGGAGGTGACGGATCTGAAGAATTTAACTGCTGCAAGTGCCAAAAAAAAAACAAAAAGTGCACCAGCCGTTTTAGGAAGGTGTAGATGCAAATCTGGTTCAACCGCCTGCTGAATCCTGAGTCGCCACCTTTACCTCGACCTCAGAATTTAAGAGTCAAGGACTGATCAGAGCAATACAGGGCACCTCTCCAGTCCTCCTTCAGTTTTGCATTATTGTATAGAGATCTGTTCAACCTGACAGGGACAGATTTTTAAATTGGAGATTTGTGTTTGACGATAGCTGGTCTGTCAGAAATCCTAATCGGAGCTCTTTCGGATGTGTATGAGATGCAGCTGCGGTTTGGTCTCTGCAGATGGTCACGTTATATTTTAATATAAGGATATTTTGTATAATAAGATAGGTGTATCTTTGGTATTATTCTATCTAACCCATTGCTGTGCACTATTTTCCTAGAATAGATGTGAAGTATATTTTTGTCCTAAATGGAGAATTTCATGTTATTCCTGTTATAAGTTAACAGTCATACCTATTTCTGCCATGTGAAAGAACAATTTAATGATTTTGGACAACTGTTTTTCAGAATAGCCTGACAGAGTTAAAACAGAAATGTCATATATGGTTTATACTAGAAATAATGCATATTATTGCACATTATTTGTGTCCTGCCGGTATTAAATACTAGTGTATATTATCAACAATATATTATCAATATTGTTGCCCACTTTGTCAGCAAATGAGCCAGATACTGAGTCTTTTGTAAACTTTACTGTACTTTGTGTTGTTCCTCTTCTTGACTGCTTCCATCTTTTGCTTTTTGTTGTTTACATGGTATTTGTATAAATTGGTACAATAAAGTTATGTGTAATATGAATTGGTGGGATGTTTAATTTGTTTCTATAATACTGCAAAAACCTTCACATCAGACTGCTCTAAAGAGTTTGTAGGAGTTTCATGGTTTATTTACTTACCTGTCTGACACTCTTGTAATTGTATGTGTAACAGTATGTTTTTTTTACCTTCGCCAAATTGTATATTGTCAAATGTGTGTTTATCATTAGTAATTGTTATTTTAGGTTAAATTCTAATGTTTTTTCCCTCTTACTGTTTTTGATCATTTAAGTTTTATTCTGTAACAAACTACCATAGGTTATGTAAAAAATGAGTCAGGAGGTCATCTGCGTTTTACTGCTTTTAGTCTTTGGACCCTGGACCCCGATGCTGAAAAGAGATGAATTAAAGAGAAGCTGAATAGCTCAAGCACATCACCCGCACACACTGCCAGGCTGAACGTAAAGATATTAGGATGTGGACAAACACACGTTAAGAGGTGAAAAAAGAAAAGACAAAAGACAGAATTCTGCAGCTGCTCAGCTTTGCTGCTCTTCTTGCTTGCAGTAAGTCACTTTTTGATAAAATATTTGGTACGTGACACTTCTGATCCCTGACAGTGAATGTATGATTATGACCATGGGGAGGTCAAAGCATAAACCTGGGAGCACCAACCCAGGTTTTAATTTGGGAATCCTCAAAAATAAAGACACAAATTTATCAACTAGAAGAGCCATGTGATATGAGCTTTTATGAATTTTATGATATGATCTATTATGTGTTTTGAAGTGAGGCAGCTGTTAAGGACTTTGTACTGTATTTTTTAAAATATTAAAAGTGCAAGAAGCTCATGATGAGCAGACCAGTCATACCTATTTCTGCCAACAATTTCATGATTTTGAACAACTGTTTTTCAGAATAGCCTGAAAGAGTTAAAACAAAAATGTCATATGGTTTATACTAGAAATAATACATATTATTGCACATTATTTGTGTCCTGCCAGTATTACTAGTGAATATTCAACATTATCTTATCAATATTGTTGCCAACTTTGTCAGCATGAGCCAGATAATGCGTCTTTTGTAAACTTTACTGTACTTTGTGTTGTTCCTCTTCTTGACTGCTTCCATCTTTTGCTTTTTGTTGTACTATGTAGTACCCTGTAGTGTCTTTTAGTGTATTGTAAACACTAACTAGTGTCCATAGCACTACTTTCTGCTAGCAATCCTACAATGCAATGCTTGGCATTTTATACATGCGAAGGTTACAGTTGAGCAGCATTACATGATGCAAAATTGTATTGTGTATGAAATCTCAATTTCCTGTACACTAACCTATAAAGTAAATAACCGAGTCTGTTATATAGTGAGTAGTGAATGATCTTGGGATTTACCCAAGATTCCTTAAAACACTTCAAAGATAATATCATGTAGATTTGCCTTTTTGTGTATTGCAAAGTAAAATAACAAGCATGCCCATGCAGTAATGTCCATGTTTCTGACGAACAGGCATACATTAACAGCTTGGTATCGCTTTTTTTTTAAATTCTTTTACTTCTTTACAGTAAAATGTTTATTAATATGTAATACATTATAGTGAAATAAGTTTGTGTCATGTTGTACTGCTCTTCCAGGTGGGGACTGGCCACGTTTCTGCAGCATGGATTGGAATGAGGATGTTTGGCAAGGGGACAGTACATGTATGTTTATTTTTTTTTTTAGTGATTGGATGAATTGAAAGGGAGAATCTCCCCAAAAATTAGGTTTCGCAATACTTTTATAGTAGTGTACAGCTCAGTACACTCAGATTTTCTGTAAATTTGTTTTGCTGTTTTGTTTTGCTGTCATTGCTTAATCTGAGTTGCAGACTAACAAATTGGGGTAAGGATGTCGTTAGTATTTAGACAAACAGCACTCATATGGAAATTAGTACAATATAAAAACATTTTTCTGATTCAAATCAGAATCAGCTTTATTGCTAAGTAGGTTTATGCATATAAGGAACTTACTTTGGTGTTTTAGTGCATAATAAACAGAAAATATAAAAAGGTATTGAATGATATGTACAATATGGCAGTTTGTGCAGTGATGAGCAATGTTTACACAGAATGTACATTTAATAAAAACTTTCAGGATTTGATAAGAATCTCTAATTCAGTACCAGTAGAAAAACTCCAAAACGTTATCATGTAATGGCATCATCAATTCAAGCATTGAAAAAGAAAGTAAGTCTCTGTAGATGCTGGAGGACTTTCTCTTTATGTGCACATACAAGGTCGATGCCATGGTTTCTCTGTTTCACCTGCACAACAGTATTGAAATTCCATTCATCGGACCGTTATGGCCATATAGATCTGGTTATTTATTGTGTGTGTTTTCTGAACGGACACGCCTGGTGGTGATATTTTAAAAAACAAACTCTGGCTTGTTAAGGTTGATGGAACGATGCCAACTGTGGTCGGGCTGGAGCAGGTTACGTTTGTAAGAAGTTGCCCTGAGGTGTCCACACGCCTCCTCCACCCACACAGCCCTATTTATTAAAACATGCAGGTTAAATTGATAGATGTGTATAACATATGTTAGAAGACACATTTGGTCATAAATTCTTTTTCTAATTGTCAACAAATGCCATGAAAAGACCAAACCGACAATGAATTGATCCTGCTAACAAATATGGTCTGTGCGGCCGAAGCCAGAACCAGCTCATTCCCTCTGAGTCCAAAATGTGTGATTCTGTGACCCAAATGGCAAGTTAAGCGCCAGAGGCTTTGTTGACGATGTGAAGCAAGTGGAGTTTGGTTGGGTTTAGGCACCAAAAGTACTTGATTATGGTTAGGAAAACATTGTCGTTTGGGTGTAGTCACAGAATCTGATAGGCCACAGATTTTGTTGTTACACCTTGGACGCAGTCCAGACAGCCTACGAGCAGCAAGGAGGCATCCTGGCGAGTGTCGATGTGAGCTACGACCAGGCCTTCGTCGCTGGAGTGGTCCTTCAGGGCAAATATGAAGCCTGGATCAGACTCAGGCGCAAGGTGCTGTCACAGAGAGAACACCTGGTAGTTAACCTAAACTACCTACAAATTAAAAAGACATTAAAGCCACTGAAAACTTGGTTTAAAATCAAATTATAATTATAAATAAACTGTTTAACACTCAAAACCCAACAAGCCACCAACTGTCATTTATAGTGTCAATACTTTAATGTACTCTATTAGAAGTATAAGTCCAGCTCTCTCACTGCTCACCCCTCCCTTTAGGAGAAGCTACGGAGGACAACATACTTTGTCGGCTTTTGTGCTAAATAATGCGTGTGGTCCTCCATTTGTCCGAATTTCACTTCTCTTCTTACTTCTAATAAACCAGACAACTACTACGACCACTACTTTTTCGTACGTATTCAACGTAGAGATGAAACACGCTCTGTAAAGCAGTTTGTCTGTTAGGGGTAGGGCCTACTGTATAAACATAGCGACTTCCATCTAAGAGGACCCGCGGTGTCTAAGGTAATAAAACAAGGGAACTACTTTCTACCAAGGAATTTTTGTAGTGCTGCGAGTGCCACAATTTTTTTTTTATTTTCTGTAATTTGGGGTAATCTGGCCCTTGAACCACTGAACCCAAGCTTATATTTTCTTTTAACGCAGGAGGAGGGCTCCTACACGTGAATGGATGGCTGGACAGTTTTTTTCCCCCCCACACAGTGCTGACCAGGAGAGCCCAGCAACATCAAGGATGAGGGCCGCATGAGTATGCACGGTTAATGTGCATTCCACGGGACCTGGAACGACACAATATGTGACCAACCAAAACCCCACATCTGCAAGATCTCCTCAGGTATGTAACACACGCTGAAACGGACTTCTGCTTTTTCCTCCCCTTTATTTCTGATTGTTTTTCTCTAGTCTGTCTTTTAGACCCATAGTAAGGCATTACTAACAGAAAGATGAAAGACATGAGACCGAACAATGCAGAAGAGCTGAAGGCCGCTATTGAAGCATCCTGGTCTTCCATAACACCTCAGCAGTGCCACAGGCTGATAGCATCCATGCCACGCCGCATTGAGGCAGTAATTCATGCAAAAGGGGCCCAAACAAAGTACTGAGTACATATGCATGATTATACTTTTCAGAGGGCTGACATTTCTGTATTTAAAATCTTTTTCTTTTTTTTATTGATTTCATGTAATATTGTAATTTTCTAAGATTTTGAATTTGGGATTTTCATAAGCTGTACACAATAATCATCGAAATTATATCAAATAAAGGCTTGAAATCTCTCACTTTGCATGTAATGAGTCTATATAATATATTAGTTTCACCTTTTAAGTTGAATTACTGAAATAAATGAACTTTTGCACGATATGCTAATTTTTCGAGTTTCACCTGTATAGGAGAATGTGGAAAACAGCATTCCTATCAGTTTTTGCAGCATTTAGCTCAAAGCAGCACTGTCAGATAAATTTTATTGATTTACTGTGCCTAACTACAGCCTAACAGAGCTGCTAGCATGGCTAAAGACTCAAGTCTTACCATAACTCTAACTTATGACATGTTGGGACACTTCACCAACTGTTGCACATCAGTTTAAATGAAAAGTACATTTTAACACATCTGTGTTTGTACAGATGGAGGGGTGATAGCTGGCACCATCATTACACCCGTTGGGATTTTAGCCTTGAAAGCTGGATTGCTGTGCTATGTCTTCAGTGTCCGGGGGTATAAGCTGAGCGGCTTGAGCCTGCCAACAAGAACAGCCAGTCACATTGATGTGGTAAGCTATTTAGCCTGTTATGGTTGAGTGTGAACCATAGGTGTGAACACATGGTTACGTTTTTCTCAGTGTAAATACTAAGTTGTGTCATTGTTCTGTTGCAGCCTGCTTTCAGCAACCCCAACTTCACAGGAGAATCAGACTAATTTAGTCTCTATAGGATTCACATATTGTATATATTCTAATACACTCATAAAAATGAGATGTATTGCACTTACTTTTTTGAAATGCAACAGTTTGATACATGTCCAGAGTAATTCAGAAATGTTGTGTATGTAAATTAACTGTTCACATGTTATTTACCAACTTTTACCTCCAAATCTCAAATTGTGCAATTCTTGTTTTTCTGTGAGAAAAATAAGAGTAAATAACAAAACATAAATTTCCAGTGTTTATTCATCTTTGTACACTGCAACACAAATTCTTTACATATTTCACAAAATGAAAAAAAGCATCCTTCAAATTCCATTCAGTATTTTTCCAGTAAATAATTATTTGGACAGGAAGTGTAAACTTGTTGCAGAGTAATTCATAAACAAAGCACCAACAATCAAGGAAGATGGAAATAAAGCCACATGTTGGAAAAGACAAGAACACCAAAAAAAGAAAAAAAAGAAAAATACTGTTGCAGTTGCACTTTATGTATGTTGAATGCCAAAATGATCTTGTGTGCAGTGTAGACATCTGTGGTAAGAAACTCCAAG
Organism: Micropterus dolomieu; assembly: GCF_021292245.1. Taxonomy (NCBI): domain Eukaryota; kingdom Metazoa; phylum Chordata; class Actinopteri; order Centrarchiformes; family Centrarchidae; genus Micropterus; species Micropterus dolomieu. The sequence continues at coordinate 10,377,589 of NC_060162.1, read as the reverse complement.
GACCATTTCAGAGCAGCCTGCTGATGATCCGTACATAAAAAAAAAAATCCCAAATGCCGTGGAACCAGTGTACTCGCTCCTTACTTAAAAAAATATCACTATCATTTGTGAGAAAATAAAGTCAGGAACACTTTGTGATCCTCATTTAGCCCTTTTATCATTTAATTGCATCCACACTCCAACTGAATTAACAAGCGAAACATTTCAAAGCCCAATTGTACGCATTTGACTGTGCTAATCCAAAGCAGTGTTTCTTTTCCTGCATCACTAGAAGAACGTGTGACACCTCACTAGAAAAAAATTGAGCCAACAAAGCTCATGCTTTATTGCTTTGAATCAAAGTTACAATAAACAAGAGTAAAGACCAGCACAGTCCTGCTGGTCTTGAGAACATGCTGCTCTTTTGTCCAATAACGCACTGAAATTAACTACAAATACTCAAAAAAGTGCATTTTTCAGTAAGCTATAGTTTGGCCATTTATTCTACTCCCACAGATTTAGTAAACATTTTGCAACTCAACATTTTGCTACTCAACAAAAGTGTGGGAAACAGAGAGGAAAGCAGCTTACTAGGGCAAAAACATAAGGGAGCACTACTGTAATTTCATGTGTGTTGAATGACTGTGGTAGTCACTATACTTGAAAGGTAACTCAAACTAATGGCCAATTTGAACCACTACATCCAACACAATACCAAAGGAAAGTCAGGGATGTAAAATGATCCCCCCCCCCCTTTTTTTTGTTCTTGCAAGTAGTTAACCAAGAAACTATCTATAATTAAGATTTTTACTTTACTTTGATTCTTGTATAATTTCCAGTAGGAGGGTACGAGTGCAATATGACAAGAATAATATCTACCCTGCTTTGGTCTGACAAACTAGCCACTACTTGTCAACATCACTTCTGCCACGACCACGAGCTGCAGCCACCAACCATCATACCAAAACCACGACATCAGAAACTTCCAATCATCATTCAGTACGACGCAGACAAGAGTCAAGATGCAAACCTGCGTCTGGCATGAGCATGAGTTCCACCGACGCTACGGTTACACCCGATACACGACGACGACTTCATTCAGCAAAGAATGCAGGTACGTCTCCCCTGAATCAATAAAACCTTTCCTACTTTGCATCTTTTTTACGGACAACACCTTTCTACATTCAACATGTATGGCACGTTTTTTTTTTTCCTATCTTATTTATGTATCTTTAAACACACTTTTTATTGAAGCAGAAACAGAAAACGTTTGTTAACCAGAGCTAACCAGAGCTGGGAACACTCATTTGAAAAACAGAAAATACAAAAGGCCAATGGCGGATTAGCTAAAATGATTTTACTGAATGCTGATTTAATACATTTTCCCCATATTTGACTTATCTTTGCTTCCTACATAGTCAAAATTAGACTGTGTCGTCAGTACAGATGTTATCATAAATTACTTCAGCCATGTGTGACACTGCACACCTGAATTCAGGTGATCCTGACTTGATTTGTGGGGAAAACACAATACGGAGTTTAAAAAATACAAAATCCCTGAATCCAAACTAAACCAATATTTCAGTCTGAAACAGGGAAACTGAATTTCTTTTTGAGAGAAATGAAACCATCAATTATGAAAAACTGTGTGGTGACCAGTCGTGACTTAATTGTCCTTTTGCAGATCAGGTCATCAATAATAGTAACATTATTAACAAAAGTCATGATATTAAATAAGATTTGTGTCAGTACGTGCACCACAACCAAATGATAAGGCTGCGGAAAATTATAATTATATAATATAATAATTAATAAAGGCCTGATTCGCAAATGATTCCATGACACCAGCTGAGGAACAGGAAGGTACAAAGCAGGTGCAAGACAAGAAATATGCGGATTACAGCAGATGTAACCCAAGTTCATAAAAGTGCCAGAGAGAAAGAGAGACACCAAAGTGGACACAAGAGAAAACAATGAATAACAAGTGCAATGATCAGCGTGGTATCTTGTGTCTACACTTTCTGATGAGATGAGTTCATGTCCATGTGAAGCAAAGAAAAAAAAAATAGACAACTGGCACAAGCCTGAGGGACAGTTCAGGTCAGTATCAGAGTTCAGGAACAACAGCTGGTTGCTGGTCACTTTACCTTTTGGCTGTCCAGCCTCAGCCAGTGGACACCCTGTCTCGTATAATGGACCATAGAGCTCATACTTGACGACAGGCTCAGTGGGCCCATTACTGTGTCCAGCTCTGTCAGCATAGCTGAAACAAGCAGAAATATTTAAAACATTAAACATCACTAAAGTCATTAACAGCACTGAAGCACTGATGACATTTTATCTATCTATAAAAGGAATGGCTTTTTGAATGCACTTGCAGGGTGACTGCAAGCTGATCTTATAGCCCAGTGCCACTGATGTGTGTAATGTGTCCTGTATTATGTGTTACTGAAATCTGTACCTAGCACTCGCATTATTAACAATCTCATCTAGTCTGGGTCAGAGGTGTAAAGTAACGAATCTCAATTACTCACATTACTGTAATTGAGTAGCTTTTTTGTGTTCTTGTACTTTTTGAAGTAGTTTTTTAAATCTGTAATTTTACATAAGTATGTTTTGTTTTTTTTAAGTATTGTACTTCCCTACATTTTCAAATCACATCCGTTACTGAGTAAAAAAAAAGTGCAAGGAAAAACCACTTTGGCTTCAAGTGCAAGAGAACAACTGCTTTATCATGAATCAGTGTAAGCTGTGAAAAAAGTGCTCTATTAAGTTCCTGCTAATGCAAACTGAACATTTCCTGCTGCTGCAGCTTCACATTAAAAGCATTTACTGGCGAACCACAAGATGACTTTTATTTTGAAGTAGTCACAGGAAATGCTATCTGCTTGTAAGTTGAGATTAGCAATGGTCGCTCTCATTCGTCAAAAATGCCTCTACACAAGACAACCGTCATTTTCAGCAGTTTCTTAGACAGCGGAGCAGTTTGAAATATGGCAGTGAGTAATGCAAGAATCAGAAGCAGCAGACAGTGAGCTGTTAAAGAGCTGCAGGCGACAGGCTGCACACCTTCAGCCAGGTAACCAACTCCTTTCACTTTCGCTGTTTGCAGACTCATGGTGTGTCAGATCATGACTGCTCATATAATTATGGAAAATACCAATAACTGCCCGACAATAGTTTGTTTAGCTGCTCCAGACGTCTGTGGCCTTTGGCATTACAAGGCATCTGCTTTTACCACCAGTAACTACCGGTGTCTTGAGCACAATAACGGCGCAGCTGCAAAACAGCATCGAAACCGGGTGATTAATATATCATGCCAATCAGAGTTACATTACAATTACAGATTTTAACCATTACTCCTCAGTGAACTGCCTCCTTCAACTTCAAACGTTACTTAGAAAAAGTAACTAAGTAACATTTACTCTCAGTAAATTTTAAATGAGCTACTTTTTACTTGAGTAGATTTTTACACCAGTAACTTTATTTATACTTAAGTAAAATATGAACTTTTACTTAAGTATAATATTTTTGTACTCTTTCCACCTCTGGTCTGGGTGCCTAATCTAATTTTGTTTAGCAAAAAAAAGCCCATGGGACTAGTGGTGCAGATCTGTTTTGTTCAACTGAGACCATTTAACCGGAACAGAAGGTCAATGTTTTTTAGCACACTTTTTTCTAGTCTCGGCAGGCAAAACATCAGTTTTTAGCATATTCTAAGAGAAGCAACCACATAATACTAGTCCCTGCTGTCCTTCACTGGTTACCTAGGAGTTTTAGAAGTGCTAACACCCCGTCAGCTTGATCGCTGCATGAGATCGATCCTACTAATAGCTCCACAATCTCGTCTTGTCACCAATGGTGGTTTTTACCTTATGGCTTTCTCTTAGCCAAATGAAAACCAACAATTGCCACAAATTCCATCACTTTCTTATTCCTAGCATTGCTGTACGCTGCACTTTGGAATTTTTGTTTTTCATTATTATTTTTGATGAAACATAGCAGCTTTTTGTGGATCAGTGAAAAAAATAACTTATCCTAACTGAATCTACTTGAAGTTAAAGTTCTGTCACTACAAATATCAAGCAGCCTTTCAGATTCACATAACATATTTTGATTTTGGTAGCACCCTCTCTTTTCCATCCATTCTCACCGCTGCCTTTTTGTGCCAGCTCCTCCGCCTGCTCCCAGACGTCATGCGCACTCAAGAATAGTGTAGTGATGTTGACATAGGCGAATGCCACTTGTTCAATGGCCTGGGGAACCGCCACGGTGCTGCTGACAGGGTCCACAACCAACCCGCTGCCACTGTGGTTGGAGCCGGGGCCTGAGCTGGTGGATGTGTTGGCTGGAGACGGTATGCTGGGGGACGGGGTGTGTGTGACTCTAATAGGAAACAGGTAAAAGGAAAAAAAAAGATGTAGACTTTTGATGTGCTACACACCTCTGACAGCTTAGCTCAATATATCCAAACAGTGAATGTAACACGGAAACTACTTACTTTGATGTTAAGACGGAGGGATCGTGTGTTGTCTGAGCAGAGCTCTGCAAGAGGTCCACATTTAATTATAAAAACAAGCTGCTACTGCCACTTAGTACAACTACTATTACCTAAATAATTACAAAACATTTACAGTGGCAAACTAGGAGTTATAGTAATGCCTAAATGCTTACATTGAAGTATCAGTGAGCGTCTTTGAGTACTTGAGTGCAGTTTTGTGTTTGTGGCGAAACATGGCCATCTGCAGGAGAGACTGGCACTTCAAACTACAAGACACAAGTAAATGTTAGTTTTTCACTGACTATGTTGTGGAAACTCGTAGTATACAATCTCTTCTTCCATATCACGTTTTAAATTCTTAACCAATGATTTGGCAACTTGGACAAATGTATTTTTTTTTTAGTTCTTATGTAAAATTTAAGGGTTTCCTCTATGTGCTACCCTTTGTGATATTTTAAGCAACATAGGCCAAATGTTTGTTGATGATGAATCAGTTTGACTGGCAGAATTAGTAACGGACAGTAAAATTAATTACTTATACTGCCCATCTAACAAAGTGCCACACATCTATTAAGTGCAGTTATCTTGCACTTACAAGGAGTTGCTGTAATGTTATCAACTTTTCAATATAAATATATTTGACATAATTATAATAATTATACAGCACCACATACTACTACCTTCAGAATGCCATTGAAGTTAAGTACACATCTCTTTGACATGAACACAAATGAGAATTTGAATTGGAAGAAAGTCACTCAATGCTGCCAAGAACCAAAACACAGATTGGTGGAAAGCTTAAAAACATAAATGAAGCTCAATCAGGAGATCAACCATAACCAGTAATGTTAGGGATATCTCAAGAGACATTCTGGTGTATGGAGAAACAGCACATAAAGTATCATCTACACCTTACCATAAAGCTAAAAAGTCCTTTTCTGAGGGTGGAGCAGAGGGGTCCACTGAGTTTTTAAGTTTCAGTACAAACCTGTGAGAGTGGAGAATGTGGCAGTAAAACTAATGCATTAATCAAATTTAGTTATAGAACCAAAAACTTTCACGTTATAGCTGAATTAAATTTTATTTTAATCTGAATTTAACTTTGATAACATATCAATGTCTTTACAGACATACCCTGCACTCTATAGATTTGCAAACATGCAAACTAATTATTACAAAAAGCTACTAATAGTGCAGATAATCCATGATAAAAGTGGGTTCGTACTTGAGCAGTTCCACGGTCTCTGCAAACATAGTGTAGGAAGACATCGAAATCTGAGGATCTTTTTCCATGGCAATGCCACTCTCAACAAAGTACATGGCCGCATCCAGGTAGTTGAAAGCTTTACTGAGCTTATCTGACTACACACAGAGACAGAGACAGACAGAGAGTTTGGTTATAAGTTGCTGGGTAGATGACAGTAATTTTAGTAAATGAATTCAAAAAACAAACAAAAAGAGAAACCTACTTCTGCATCCGCTTTGTGCTTCAGTTTTTTTGCCTCCTTTATGTAATGCTTCACTGGATACTGCCTACAGGTGAAAGCTTTATTAGACGAGTCACAATAATATACAACTCAGAACACAATAAAAGTTTTCATCACTGACACAAAATAAGTCTTGAGTAACAATCCACAAATGATGCTCTGGTTTCTTTGGACTGCTTCTCACAAAGTTACTGACTTGCACTCTGAGCTTTAATGTCCTTAATAATAATTATATTACGTATCAATGTATCACTTAGGCTTTATTTGGCTGTAAGAACATGAGGAGCTGTATCAAAGATCAGCCAAAATTACAATTAAAACTCAGAAGCTGTCAAATGTAGAGCTTAGCTACAGGGAGAGATTAAGAGGCTACACAGGCGAATGAGATACCTTCTTAAGCATCTCAGCATGGAAAGCTGGTCTAAAATGATTAGTGAGACTCACATTTGGTCATACTTGAAAGTAAATTTTAACTCTTACTGTAGCTTTTACAGGATAGCAGGCGAGCTACCCTAAAATGTTGTGACTTCCCATCATGGAAGTTTTGGTACATTGCTAAAACCAACACTGTCTGCGGGTAAGATCTCAGAACAGTCTCTGTTCTGTGAATTTTCTTTCCGCCGTGGAAAAACTGACAGACTTAAGTCTGGAAATAGAGGAAATGTCACATCTTGGCCGAGAAAATGCAGCTAGGTCCAGGCACAGGCTGGCTTTTATAGGACATAAATTAAAAACTATATTTTACAACAACTGAACAAGGTTCCAGAAAAGATTTTTACCTGTCCTCAAGTCTGAGCAAAGGCCTGTTGGTCAAAGCTTCCCTAGCAGGCTGTGAAGATGATGGGACGGCGAGGCTACTCTTTGGGGGCTTCTGCTAGTATTGCACGAGAGACATTCAGTTAAAATTTGAATGGCTTCTCTTTTCTTGTAATAATTAATGAACAAGCACTAAAATCATTTAAACTATGAGAACTTGCAGAAGCTTGTCTAGAAGCTAGGTACTTATATCCTGACAGTCACCTTTTCAAAGTGTGGGTGCTCTGTGTGCTTTCCACTGCTCTTCTTGTGCTTGCAGGACTCTTTGCTCTTTACAGCGTCCTTACTGGACTCCTGCGTCTCCCCAGAACTGCGTGTGTGTGACTTTGAGTCTTTTGCAGTGTCTTTGGGTGTCAGAGGCTGCTGCAAAGGAACAGGATTTTTCTTGACCTTCTTTCGATCCCGGTCCTCTTTTGAATTGCTGGAACTTCTGTCAGTGACAAGATGAGAGAGTTTGTGTGATGTGACTGAACGGACTCTCACACATCCACAATGAAAAAAACCTCTCTATGAAGGCCTGCAGGTCAACTGGGCCAAACTTTTAACTTAAAAATATCACCATGAAACTTTCCCATCTGATTACTAACAGTAAGACAATTATTTTTTGTATAAATATGCATATCATATAAATATGTGATCATTTACATACATTTCAGAAATCTGAACATTGGATAAAGTCAGGTTAAAATTAATTTTGTTGACAGAGTGAAATGCTTTTACAGATGGAATATTGGATCTCTCTTTTTTATCGTCACTCCATAAATCAGAAAATACTGTCAACAGCAATTGCTTTTACAAAAGAAATGTTTTGTATAAATTTGGCTATAAATGATCTCAACAAATCCCTCTGTAAAAACCCTCAGGATAGCGATAGAAATAGAAGATCTGGTGTATGAATGTGCTACTGAAGTAGAGATTTTAGGTCCAGCGTGTGACAAAAAAAATAAAAATAAAAGACTTGTATTGTAAAATTTCATACATTTTGCGAGACACCACCATCACTTTCCAAGTTGATTGCATACATTAAAACAACACAAAATAATTGTATTGCAGGTTTTCTGAAATGTTATGTTTAAATATATTTATAGCATATCTAATGCCAACTTTTTTTCGAATTTAGGAGAAATCTACAGGTGCAAAACTACAAAGCGTAGTAAAATAAACACATTGGCTGTTTTCTTTCCTTGTTATGGAAGCAAAATCTCAAAATTTACCAGTGCATGAAAACGCTTTGTTTCTGCCTGTAGTGTCTTGCCTTAACACATGTTAATGTTATCTCTGGTAAAAACAGGTATGGGATGCTTCTGATTTAAAAAGGGACCTACTCCAGTTTGAGAGAAGCATGAGTTGAAGAGGTATTCTTGTTTTCCAGCCTCGGTTTCTTCCTGGGAATAGTTTTATTGTCTACCTCAACCTATAAGACAACAAAGCACAAGTTAAAGTAAAAACAGACTTTCATCATGTACATGTATGCCAACTAGAGCAGCCCTGGACCCTCATGTGTCTCACATTTTGAGGTATACTCTTTTTGCTGGTTTTGGTGAGTTTGTGTGTTGTACAAGCATCACTGCCCCCTTCATCTTGCTCTATGACCAGTGCTGATCTTTTTGCATTTCTGGGTATCTCCTGGTGGTTGCCGGAGGTCTGGGGAACTCTTAAAAGTAGACTTAGATCAATCTTCACCAGCAGGGATCTAGGAGGCCTATGGGGGTCCCGAGAACTCTTGGTTTTATGCCCAGTCTTCTCTGAGAGCTTGTGGGTTGTTTTGTGAGGAATCTTGGCGTCCTTCTGACAGGTGGTCCCTGACTTGGGTTTGCTACAACTGAGTCTAACTGGTGGGACAGGAGACAGCTGGTTAGGCTGAACAGGACTTTGGGTGGGGCAGGAGCAGGGGTTAGGATATCGCACACTACATGATGGACAAGCACCATTCAGTGTCAGCTTGACTTGAGGTTGAGGCTCAGATCCAGCCTTCCGCTTGTCAAGTGATGTGTGTTTAGTCCTCTTACTGAGTCTTTTAGTGTCTCTGCTGTCCTTGCTTTTCTTGCCATGTCCCGTTTTCGTCTTTACCTTGGGTCTATCTTTGAAACGGGGGTCTTTGTCTTGCGTGGCTACAACTTCCTCACACTTCACGCCGATTGCTGCTTCAGTGTGATCTGGGCAACCTGTCTTGGTTGGTTTTGAGGAGTGTGTATTGCATGAAAGTTTCCTGGAACTGCTACAGCTGTTTAAATCAGCAGAGGGGGGGGGTTGGCTACTTTGCTGGTTATAGCTGTCCTGAGGGCTTTCACAATGCTGCTGGGGTTTTTCAGTGAACTCTTTCGGGTGAGAAGAAAGCTGTGGTTTAGACTCCCTGGCGGGGTCGACCACCTCTACACTGGAGTGCTTGGGACTTTGAGTGGTCGGTGGTTGTTTGTGAGCGAGGCTCTCAGAGGCCTGTTGACCACTTTGACCTTCACTGCTGGAGCTCTGCTGACTGGGCCTGATCCAGTTCCCCAACTGCCAGTCACCATGGTTCACCGCCGGAGCCTCAGGCTATAAAAAGACACAAACAAGGTGATTTTAACAAATGAGGAAGAGCAAACAGTTCAGAAAACAGCTCAGGTAATGCATGTTTATATAGAACACATAAAGGACAAGCAGCAAATTACCTCTGTTTTAACTGAGATGCTCACTGGGGGTTTGGGTGGCTCCTCTGTGGTGCTTTCACTGTCCGACTCTGATCTTGAGCTACTCTCTGAGTCGCTGGAGCTGGCAGACTCAACCCCTCTGGAATGTGCCGCTTGAAATGAACTACAGCACACACACAAACAAACAAACATGACATAGTAGTGTTAAAGTTATAATTAAGTAAAGTGATGGTAAACCGTTCATTTGGAAGAGTTTGATGGTAGAAATGCAATTTGTTAATTCTACAGTTTTTTCCTGGAAATTAGAGCTATGAAGAAGAGTCGATTGATAGATTAGATGTTTGACAGAAAATTTATCGGCAATTATTAATCAATTTAGTCATTTTTCAAGCAAAAATGCCAAACCGTTTCCCGATTTTCAAATGTGGGTATTTTCCTCTGTCATTTATAACATTAGTATAAATATATTTATGTTTTAGTCTGTTGGTAAAAAAAAACAAGCTGAATACATCATCTTATCTCATTTCTTTCAACACAAAAAAACAATGCACTGAGAAAATAATCTGCAGATCAACTGATTGAGAGAATAATCAACAGTTGCAGCCCTAATGAAAATATTTGTAATACTATTTTTTGTGAAATGTCTTCTGATTGTAGAATTTATACAATGCTCCTTTGATTTGAACTCATGGTGGGTGAAACCAGCTGATTCTGACTGGCTGGTGGAAAACAGCCTGCAGAAACCCTGATGAAGCCAACTTGCCTGGTTAAGACAGGTAAGACTGGTTAACACTATGTGAAATCAATGATTCTCTATCAAATATAATTTTTAGAAATTATAGTACAAAACTGGCCTTATGAAAAGTCACTTACGATGAGGAGCCCTGTTGGATGAGCTGGGATGGATCTGCAGGAGATGATTCACACTTCTCTGGAAAGAAAAGACAGAAAACAAACATTGGTCCCTAATGTGGATTTAGCTCCAATGCACTGCAGCACTGACTAAAGATAACTTCACAGAGTATAATTTATTCAACACTAGAAAGATCAAACTTTTAAAAACTAATCTGCAGGTAAAAGTGATGCCTTTAGACACCTTAAAAGGGGTACTTTGCAATTTTAATCCAATACACTTTTTGTTAAATTCGGCAAATATTTCCTCATGGGAAGGTAGCTCTCCGATTTTCGTGTGCTCTGAAAAAAAATCCGGGCCCTGGGTCTGTAGTACAAACAAAGCTGCTTGGAGCGAGCAGCAGGTGGCAGTGGCGCGCTCGAAGCAGTGGGAGAGAGAATGTAAATAAACAGCGGTACTTTCGAACATGTTGAACTCAATACGCGACTTTAGCTGTGAAGATGACAGAAACAGCCACAGAGGGAAAGGTCTCAGGAACTGTGAGACAAGTTATAAGACCAGGCGAGGGGAATACCTGTGTTTCATTGCAGGATAAATCTACGAGATTTGAAAGGAATGAAAACCGATGCGGAGGTTGCTCTGTTTCTGCTGGACAGGTGAGTATGCGTTAGCTTTGCTGTTCCACATAAACGACAGGTTCAGCGTTACTGTCTTGTCTGTCTGTTGTCACGTTTGTGATGATCCCAGCTGGTTAGCTTTGTTAGCTTAGGTCAGTGTGTGTGCGGTAGAGGAGAAATAGATGGAGTGCGTGTGTTAACAGAGCCCCGGTGAATAGAGAGAAACGGGTCAGCACCTTGTTCAGCAGTAAATGTACAGTAGAAGTTACAGTGGCTGGTGAATCAAGACCACAGCTTCTCAGGACTAAAGAGGAGCTCCTGTGTGTTGCTCCCAACTGTTGAATAAAGTGAAGCAGGTTATCCCCAAAAGTTAGCACTGACTTCGGCCGTGGAGATAAACAGTTGCTCCTGTGCTTCCCAACTCGTCACTGTATTTTTGTACAAACTATTTCAAGTAACTCTCTACTTTTTTACTCTGTTGTGTTTTGGATGCAGCGTTTGTGTGCTTACACATATTGTTCGTTTGATATTTGTTCACTAATTGTAACTACTATTGAAGTTCCTCTTGATTTTCCTACCGATAAATAAACTAGACTCCGTATGTTAGATTTAGGCTTAGAAAAGTATTTTGCTTCAATACATATTTAAATATTGTCAGGCTTGTTGTCACACCTTCTACAGTGCTGCTAAAACATGCCCTCTTATTGAGGCTAACTTGCTCTCGGACAGCAGACTGTGCGCTGTGGATTCTGCTATATTTCAGCAGAGTAGGACTGGTTACCATGGCAATGCGCGTTCATGAGTTTGTTTATCAACAAACTCTCTGCAGAATAGCACAGTATCCCTTTAAGACAAGGGCTGTTTGCTTCCTAATAGATTATTCACCATAGAAGCACTTGCTTTACTACAACTGATACTAACAATCTATTTCGACATAAAATCTGGCAGGAACGTCTAAATCCTGGAGACTAATGCTGCTGACTGATTTGTGTGTTTAAGTGTTTAGTTAAAAGTCAATGGATAAATAAGATGACATGAGAGGAATTAGCAGATATAGGCATGATAAGTGATAGATAAAGACCAGGTATTGGTGAAAGAAAAAAAAAAAAAAGAGAGAGAGACGGGAAACAATAGAGAGTAAAAGACATCACAGCAACAACGTCATCATAATCAGTAAGAAGAGACTGCTGGAGAATGGTGAGACATCACTCCTCCTCTCTTCGGAGGTTAATTTGAGATGTAATTGTAGGGTTGTTTTCCTCGGCTGTTATTTTGTGGCCAGTTCATATAACAGGGCACACAATGGTTCTACAAGTTGACACAGAAACATTGCTTTGAGGAAGATAGATAGATAGATAAAGTCTATCAAAGGGGTGCTGCTTTAACTCTGTGGATAGCAGCTGTTTCATGATGACCGCCTGCTTTCAGTGTTGATTTTCCATGATACAGTAACTTCACTTTTACCTCAATATTCTTTAATATCATGTTCAACCTTGTTCTGTTATACCGTACTCTGCTTCATTCCCTCATTACTCACTTTGTCCTGGACATGAAGAGACATGCTCTGCTTCCTGTGAAGACAGAGGACACAAAAACAAAAACAAGCAAGCTTTAATCTGGGTCATACATGTTTCGATTTAGATTTGTACAGCTACATTTGTGTAATAACTGGCACTCAATATGCACATCAATCTTTAATTGACAAGACTAGGGGTCTGGAAAGAGGTCTTCCTCTGGGAACATGAACATGCTTTGTAAATTATCCAGTAATGGGGAAGGCCACTGTACAGCTGCAGCATTTCTAGCATACTGGTTCTGGCATCAAAGCAAATCCACGGCAGAAATGATTCTTAATTTGGCCATTTGGGGCTATAACTTAAAATACCCGCTTGATTTGGCAAACACTGGATTTGGTTAAACACTGGAATACTTTTCTCAAGAATTGGGATTTTATCCTTTCTTACAGTAGACTTCATTTGAGAAGGTAACGCAAGAGAGGATGCCAACCCCTCCTCTTATGTACACATGGGCAGTGCCAGTGAGCATAAACTTAATAAATTACCTTGGCTGGGAACGGAGACTTGGAGGGTTCACCTGTGCTAGGTGTGTGTATAGCTGTCAGGAGAGGGGGCCATGAGTGGGTCATTTCCTGTGGAGTAAAAAGAGAGGGATGTGTTAGGATCCTTTCGATTTACTATAGCCCAACTAAAAAACTGAGTGATCCCTGTCCAGTATCTGAGAAGATAATATTCAAACTGCCACCCTGTATATTTAGGATACAGTGATGGGCATAACTTGAAGACCCAGTAGCAGCCAAATGAAAACCTCACATTTACATTAACAACTGTTAACGTTGGAGAAAAAAGGCAACCGGGGGACTGCTACATTTTTCGAACCAAAAAAATCCCACCCCCTCCCTTCAAGTGTCCCTCCAAAGCCCATCCCCCAAAACACCTTTTCATTTCACCCCAGCTTTAATATCACCATAGCTCAACAAAATCATTCAAAGAATGTACAAACATTTATGTAACTTTTACATGGGGTGTCCTTTATGCAGGCACCAGGATAACAGAAAGTATGGCCACTGCACTGCACTACAGGCTGATTTGTAAAATAAACTAAAGTAAACTCTGTGCAAATGATACAAATTCATTAAGGCTCCTGCAAAGATGCTATATGGTGCTAGATAATTATGATTCAGGAAATAATTGAGGAATAAAAATTGTTTTTAAATGGCATTCCTTCTTTCCTCAGCACAGATCAGTGCCCACACGCTGAGCTTTGCAAACTCCGTGGAACTATGCGGTGAGCGAACAATTGAAAATACACAAAAACGCAGCGCTAAATAATATACTGCAGAACCACAGCAGAAGACTGTTGTAAGACTTCTGTTGCCCAAGTTCGTAGGGTTGTTGAGCAACAACAAACATGTATGTTTGCACTTCTATGACTTAAAATGCAGCATGCCCAACAGCCCATGTTCCTCCTGAGAAGCCTGAAAGGTTTTCATGTCAGACAGGACAATTTAACAACAGTACAGAATCAGTTCTCACATTCAAGATTGCATCCTGGTACAAATTCCTCAAAGAGAAAGGCAAGAAAAAACTGACCATTATCACTGGCACCACTCAAATCCAACAGTCAGTCACGCAGTCAAAAGAAAGTCAGACTCCATCACCAAGATCCCTTCACACCCCCTTCCCCACTACTTTCAACTACTCCCATCAGGCCAGCTGCTTCAGTCTTATTTATTTATGGAATTTTTTGTGTTTTAATGTAATTTTATTTGAGTCTTTTAATAGATGTATGCTTTTATGTGGTATGTGAGCCCCTAACCTAAAACAAATTTCTATCATTATATGAATTAATTAAAATATTGTTACAGCCACAGGATCTCAAAATGATTCGCATCCAGTAACCAATCACCATCAAAAATCAGACAATATGACTTTCACTCATTTGTTTTCATAGCTGTAATGCAGTTTTCTGCTGTTAAGCGGCTATTCATGCAAACTGTACACTTCCTGCTGTTGCTTCAAGTCAGCAACCTTCCACTGGGTTTCTTTTATTATGAAGCAACTACTAGAATGCAGCCTTATCGAGCAAGACAACAGTACTAAGTAACAAACTCTTTGATATGAACATCACAATATGTACTTTTTTTTTTCATCTAGAAGGAACAGCAAGATGTATATATTTTAACAGAGGAACAGGAAAAGAAACAGCAAATACAGTGAATTGTTTAGATTAAGAGGTGCAGTCACTTTTGACAAAACTCCAATATGTCATATCAACATGTTTGGAAAATCACTTGCACCCATGCCTGCATAAAAGGTTCAGTGGTTCACACAGCAGTGTTATACATACAGTGCATATTGACATTTAGTACGTGGGGATTGCCCTTCATTTAAATTACTTAATTTAATACTTTTTAATTCCAATGAAGATTAATTCAGAACCCCTCAAAAGAAACAAAATTTGTTTAATTTGTATAGATCCAAAGTATCAGCTTTTATCACTTTACTTACCTTAACATTTATCCCAATTTATGTAATTTTGTATTGTTATTCAACTGATTTCTTGTTCTGTTGTGACATTTATAACATTTTAAAAAGGTAATTTAGAGTCAGATTCATAATAGAATTGAAACAGCTGGACTTACCCTTAAGATGTCCTCTACACACTGGACTTCATTTGTCCTTGTCTGTAGAAAGGAAAGGATTAATTAGGTGTTTCCAAAAAGACAAAAGACACTGAAAAACCTGTGTGCAATTATTACATGAAATTTTGTTTAGGGGCTAATGTTTTACATGGCAAACCATTTATGTTATTAAAAAAACAACAACATGACATCTCCCTTTATCTTTCCACCAACTGCACCTCAGATTGCTCACTCCTAGTTGTTGATGTGATGCATGCGGTCAGTGGAACTAAACCTCAACCGCATAGACCCATATCTATCCCTTTCAGGGACATTGCCAGCTGTAAAACAACAGTTGTCATTTATCTTAAAACCTGCAATGGGGCATATCATCGTAAAGTACAGCATGAGGAATTGAAAACGCAGAGTATAGCAGAATACTATGGAAGACTTAATATGTCAAAATAAAAACAAAATCAAACAAAGAAAATATGTGGCATACAGTACACACTTTTATATGCATCTCCTTTTCAATTTATGCACTTAGTGTCTCATTCATAAAAAATGTTTAACAGGACACGTATTTAGCTTTTGTCTTTAATAACTGAATGAATCTTTGTTTCAAAGTCACATGAATTTTCCACGCAACATTAAAATCAAACGCAGCACTGAAACAAAGTGAAGAGGTGTATTGCAATTAAGTGTTGTCCAGCAGAGCGCAGCATAGACATGGCAAAACTAAATTCAAAGCACTTTCATGTTTTCATAAAGAGATGCAGGGGAACTGTCCAATCACAGCTTGGGGCTGAACCGTTGAACGCACAAGACGCCAAACCTTGAAGCAGATGTTCACATCACACACCGGGTGCCACTCCTGTGAGCTAAGAAAAGGAAACTGAGACTGCAATTGACACAGGCTCACCAAAATTGGACAATAGAAGATTGGAAAAATTTTGAGACTCGATTTCAGCTGCGACATTCAGATGGTAGAGTCAGAATTTTGCGTTAACAACATGAAAGCATGGATCCATCCTGCTTTGTATCAGCGGTTCAAGGCTGGTGGTGGTTGCGGCGGTGGTGTAATGGTGTGGGGGATATTTTCTTGGCCCACTTTGTGCCCCTTCGTACCTACTGAGCATCGTTTAAACGCGACAGCCTACCTGAATATTGTTGCTGAATGTACTCCAATGGCCTCCACAGTCACCAGATCTCAATCCAATAGAGCACCTTTGGGATGATGTGGAATGGGAGATTCGCATCTTGGATGTACAGCCGACAAATCGTCAGCAACTGCTTGATGCTATCACATCAATATGGACCAAAGTCTCTGAGGAATGTTTCCAACACTTTGTTGAAAGTATGCCACAAAGAATTAAGGCAGTTCTGAAGGCAAAAGGGTTCAACCAGGTACTAGCAAAGTATACCTAATAATAAAGTGGCCAGTGAGTATATGCGCCTAACCATCCTCGCAGGGTCAACTCTTAAGCTACAGTGGGTACGGAAAGTATTCAGACCCCTTTAAATTTTTCACTCTTTGTTTCATTGCAGCCATTTTCCAAAAATCAAAAAAGTTCATTTTATTTCTCAGTAATGTACACTCAGCACCCCATCTTGACAGAAAAAAACAGAAATGTAGAAATTTTTGCAAATTTATTAAAAAAGAAAAACTGAAATATCACATGGTCATAAGTATTCAGACCCTTTGCCGTGACACTCATATTTAACTCAGGTGCTGTCTATTTCTTCTGATCATCCTTGAGATGGTTCTACACCTTCATTTGAGTCCAGCTGTGTTTGATTATACTGATTGGACTTGATTAGGAAAGCCACACACCTGTCTATATAAGACCTTACAGCTCACAGTGCATGTCAGAGCAAATGAGAATCATGAGGTCAAAGGAACTGCCTGAAGAGCTCAGAGACAGAATTGTGGCAAGGCACAGATCTGGCCAAGGTTACAAAAAAAATTTCTGCTGCACT